>NW_026734668.1:0-267086 GCF_949786415.1 Peromyscus eremicus | reverse complement strand
GGTCAGTGTGTGTCCAGCCCTGGACTTGCTGCCGTAGGCGCAGGAGGAGGAGGATCATGGGGATCATGGGAAGGAGGAGGACACAGGTAGGGGAAGGAGAAGGCTGCGTGTCAGACTGTGGGGCAAGGACAGGGGCCTCTCCTGATTTGACAGTTTCTACTCCAGAGACTTGGTACAAGTGACTTTATTTTTCCAAGCACCCATTTTTCTAGAGGTCATTGTAGCAGAAAACATCCTATACCTCTCACATTGAAGAAAGCACCGGCACAAGGCTTGCCACACAGTGGGCCTTCAACACGTGGGCCCTGTTTCTCTGTGTCACTACAGATGGGTGAGATAGAAGGTCCTGGTGAAACCTAGGGACACGGTGGCGAGGGCCACAGAGGCCCATGGCAAAGTCCAGAGGCCAACAGAGAAAGCCTCCTGGAAGTGGTCCAGCTTGTCCTTCGTGATCTGTGGTGGCTGGACAAAATGCTGGCAAGAACCATTCCCTGAAAACAGAAGGTCACCGTGTCTCTCCAGAGCCTTTGCAGATTAAAATGCAAACACTTATGGTTCCCTGATGTTTTCTTCACTGTGTATCTGGGAGAGAATTTTAAAAAGGCTTGTACAGATTAATAATATCTCAGGAAAAATATGTCAGAAGGGGTGTGGGAAGGAAAACAGGCTGGGCAGGACAAAGGACATGTCCAAGCCATGGGGTGGGTCTATGGTTTCCACAGTCCTTTGGAGTCCCACCTTCTGGTATGGCAGAAACCCTGCCAGTCTCTGTCTATAGGTGCTACCCACCCACCCAAGTGTTTAATCCCCTCACCTCTTGTTTCCAGACTCTCGGATCTGAGCCCCCTGCCATGTTCCACCATGGAGCATCATCCACCAGAACAGCAGGTCCCTGCAGAGAAGTTGGGGTTCCGGAAACTTGGGCGGGAGAAGCTAAGTGGATGTGTAGAGCAGACCGCCTAGGGGCTGGGAGTGGGCACTGGAGGCAACTGGGCACTGGAAGGGCACTGGAAGGGCACTGGAAGCACAAATTGTGCTTCTGAGAAGAGGTGCTGGCTGCACAGCTCCTGCTCTCCTCACACCTGTTTCTTTGCAGGGCCCCACTGCCTCTGACCAGGCCTCGGTTCCTGCGATCTTAGAGTGTCAGGAGACACTGGAGGCTGCCGAGGCCCTGATGACTCTGAAGAACTCTTCTTGGACCTGGCGCCAGACCCACAGCTAACCAGGTAGCTGGCTTCTTGAAAAGGAGCATGGGATGGAGATGGTTGGGAGGTGGAAGGCTCTGTGATAAGTTGGTCATAGCTGGATACATGGGGTAAGTTGGTGGTTTGCATGACTTTGGGGCTGGGTACCCCAGACTTCTGAAGCTGACTTCAGAAGGGGCACTTGAGGATTATTCAGTGAATGCTCGGTCTCTCGAGTTTTGTGCTCAGCAGTAATCGGCTGGTGCCCTGACGTCAAGAGAGAGAAGGAGACCGAGGTCCCCGGGGGGGGGGGGGGGTTGCAGGGACTTGCCCCAGGGCAGGCAGCATATCAACTGGAAGAAATAGAACCCAGCATCCTGATTCCTCACCCAGGCCTTGTGTCCTCAGTCTGCTGCACACTGTGGTGGTGGTCTGTGGAAGACATACATGGAGGGGTGTGTGTGTGTGTGTGTGTGTGTGTGTGTGTGTGTGTGTGTGTGTGTAGTCTCGGGGGAGATCTCAGTTCAGATGTGCAGCCTGGATTCCTTCTCAAGGTGTATTTTGCCACCATATCTCAAATGACTCACCCACCCAGAGGGCAAGGACAGTATGAGCTGAGAAGGGAATTAAACCTCTAGTGTGTCTGGGAAGCAAGGCTGGACATTGTTGAGCACAGAGGCAAATGGGGCCTACGGAGTGTAGGAGGAAGCCACCCTGGCCAGAACTGCTGGAATGGAAGGGGCAGGATGAAGCTGGGGAGGTGGCTGATCACAGGGGTCTGGCAAGGGTGGAAGATGAAACCTATACCAGGGATTCTTAAAGTTTCCTGTCTCGAAACCCCTTTCCAACTGAGAAATGTTTACAGGACCCCAGGATATAGACACATAGGATAGATATACAAATAAAACATTTACAGACAATAAATTACAAAGATACTTACTTTAATACAAGTCCTTGGTATGCATGTAGTTTTACCATTTGTTAAAGATAAAACAAATGTCAGTGCCAAGGAAAGGGGTGTGTTTGTTTATTTAAACACAAAGAGTTAAATCTTAACTAAAAATTTGACACTGTGGGACATGAAATATCTTCCACATTTTTCAGAGTTGATCGGTACTTTTAATTTATAATTGTCAGTGCCGAGGATGCTGCTTCACATAAACATGGAGTGAAAAAATGGCAGAAGTGTGTTTAGGGCCATTTCTGAAATGTTAGGAGTACTGCCTTAATCTCAAGCCAAAATTCATCTGACAGTTTTTCACAAGCCTCAAGTCAGCAGCTCAAACAGCATTTTTAAAAGTCAAACATTCTAAAACATGGTGAGGAACGACAGAAGGAAAATAGTTAAAGGTTTTGTTTTCCTCAATTAAACTACCATGTTTCTGTTAGAGCCCTCAAACAGGGCTCAAAGCAGCCATCAAACAGGAAGGGAAAGACTGATACCCAGGCTGTCCTCCGACCTTCTCTTACCAGCACATACTCAGAAACACCAATGTATGTCCCCCCCCATCTCTGTCTCTCTGTCTCTCTGTCTCTCTATCTCCACACCACACACACACACACACACACACACACACACACACACACACACGACTAGGCCAGGAGAAGTGGGTAGTAGAAATCCAAAGAACTTTTCCTGACATCAGGAAGGTTATATTTATATGAGCTTCACCAGAGTAGGTTGGTGGCCAGTGATGGAGGAATGAGGGAAGGTGAGGCTGGAGGTGGGGAATCCAGGCAGGAATAGGTCTGTGCACTTGTGTCAGTGACAAATCTTCAGTTATGGGAGATGAAGAAGAAAGGAGAGAGTCAGGAAAGGATTCAAGGGATTCATGATCATTAGGTGGTCCTCATCCCATCTTTTCTACCTTCAGGTCTTGCTTGAGTTGGAGCAGTGAAGCCTCCCAGCCCATCCTGTGATTCAGATGCACTCGTTGGCTCCATCTCACTTCCTACTGAGCACCTACTTCCTACTGAACTGCACCTCCCTCTTGAGCTTAAGGGCCCAGAGGAGGGGGTAAAGGCTTGTTCAAGCACTGAGTAGTTGATATTCTGTGTGATTCATGTCTGAAATGCTCAAATGTGCTTTAAAAGCCTTCAGGCATTTCATAAGCTTTCAGACTCTTCATAATGTAGGTCCGTTCCTTGGCTTACATAGTATGTTATTGTACCTCCATCCCTTGTTCCTTTGGAAGTTGGCACTTCTTAATGTATGTTCTGTAGGTAATATGATAATATGACCAGTCTGTTGGTGGGGTTCTGAGTGGGTTAGTATGCCAGTGTTTGCATTTGTTTTGTGATTGCATATGTGCCTGGGCACTCCTGTACTTAATACTTGCATGTGGACACACGAGAAGTTTCAATTTGTGTCTAGGCCTGTGTATGTGAACAAATAATAAAGCATTGGTGAGAGTCACTACTCAGGTCTTCACTGTAACTGGTTATACCTTCCCCAGTGGTCTCTCTTCTGGGACTCTGACCCTGCCACATGTTCCAAGCCTTAGCCACTCAGCATGCTTCTTTTTTTTTTAATTAATTTATTGCTAATTTTATTTAGGAAGAAATAAGCAAACATCTCATTCATTGTTTATCAAATTTGTGAATATAAATAATATGGAATGCCCTTATTTTTTTTAATTTTTATTTTGCAATACAATTCAGTTCTACATATCAGCCACAGATTCCCTTGTTCTCCCCCCTCCCGCCCCCCTCACCTTCCCCCCAGCCCGCCCCCCATTCCAATCTCCTCCAGGGCAAAGCCTTCCCCACAGACTGAGATCAACCTGGTGGACTCAGTCCAGGTAGGTCCAGTCCCCTCCTCCCAGGCCGAGCCAAGGGACCCTGCATAGGCCCCAGGTTTCAAACAGCCGACTCATGCAATGAGCACAGGACCCGGTGCCACTGCCTGGATGCCTCCCAAACAGATCAGGCCAATCAACTGTCTCACCCATTCAGAGGGCCTGATCCAGTTGGTGACCCCTCAGCCATTGGTTCAGAGTGAAGTTCTTCCCCGTCTCAGTTTGTTCCCCTCAAGTTCTTACCCATCTAGTTCTTCCATTCTCTTTTCTCTTCTCCATCCCATCGTGCCCTGGAAGTCCTGGTATATATACACTTACAAGCAGTAATCCCTTGGCAGTGCAAAGCCAGGCTTCCAGGGTCAAACGGAGGGGTGATAAGAATCACATAGAGAGGCAGTAATTGTTAATTATCATTTGCAACCCAAAAGGGAAGTGACTAATGGGGAAATGAATTAACTAAAGGCTAAATTCAGGTAATATCTAAGAAGAGGGATCTTATGTGCTCAACTATAGTCTTAAATGTGGTTAGTAGAAAATGTTAAGAATCTATAAGTTGCTAGGTCAATGGGAGAAAATAAAACTGCCTTCTTTTTTCCTGTGACTCATATCTGTCCAAGCTATCTGCCGTTTTTCTGCAGGGTGGGGGAAAGTGTGCTCGGTCGCTAGGCAACCTGTGTTCAGCTAGATACCTCTGGTGATAGTTAAAGGGAGATCTGGAACCAGAGGTAAGATTTGGGAAAGGAGGAAGTTAAGCTTAATTGGCACATCTGCCAGGCCTTCTCAAACGGGTAGTCTGGATGCTTAAGTCTGTTCTTAGAGAGTACAGAGGTATCTCTGATAAGGTACTTTCCTCCGTCTGGGGATGCACCTGGCCGGATGCTGCCAATGACGATAATTACAGGGAGGCTTGAACTGGGGTTCTGGTTGGCCATAGCTGTCAGGACAGAAGGTTCTCTAAATATTCCTAGCAGTGGTTAGGTAAGGAGTTAAAGGTCTACAAAGTTAGTAAGGCTGTAAGAAAGGAGGGTCCAAGCTAAATTATGCAAAGCTATTACTTAACATCCACCTGACCTAGGCGGTGTCTCCTTGTGGAATTTACCTTAAATCAGCAGACTTGCATGTGGACTGTTATTACTGTTAGTCATTAAAAGTGGCTAAGGGCGATACCTGATTCCAGAGGAGGCCTTTCCTGAGGCTGTTCTCCAAATACCTTGAATGTGTATGTCCAGAGAGTAATCAGTCCTCACTGTTAGCCCTTCTTAGGGAAAAATCAATTGGGAAAACTCTGAAGGCATACATGATTTTCATAACAGAAGACAGCTGATATATAACAAGCCAAGTAACACCAAAAGCTCCTTGGAATTTGGCTTCCTCTGGAGGAATTTCTTGATCCCTCCAGGTAGTGACTTTGCCATAACCAGCTGAGTTCTTATGATATATTCCTGTGGCCCACAGCAGTTATATGTAATTTTGCTTTGTTAAAGTTAAAACCTTCCTTAAAAAAAAAAAAGAAAAAAAGAAATGGGGAAGTGCTGTGAATATCACTCTCTATGCTGTGAATGTGTTGTTCTGATTGGTTAATAAAGTACTGATTGGCCAGTAGCCAAGCAGGAGGTATAGGCGGGCCAAAGAGGTTTATCCCATCTGAATCTGTCTTATTGTGAATCTGTTGCTTTAAACTGCAGCATTACTAAGACTGAAATGGCGGCTGTGGCTGCTGGCTCTGTCCACCTCAGCTTTCCAACATGGACGGAACTACATTTACCCCCAGCTTCGGAGGAACCAAGCTCACCACCGGACTCTGGAAGGCAGTGGATCTATGCCTCTATCAAAGTAGCATGTAGCCCAGAAACCTTTTTTTTTTTTAATTAGCAAAAACTATATCCACCACGCAGCATAGTGTGCAGCTTAGAGACACTTCTGTGTAACATGGCGTAGGTCAAGCCTGCATGCCATGAACCTGCCATAGAGTAGCTCAAGCCCGCATATTGCAGTGTCTCGCCACCCACATGAGACATGAAGCGGGAAATTAGGTGGAAACTCGAGCCGTTGAGTGCCATTAAAGATGGATGCCCCAACGTTGCAGAGGAACTTTGGATGACTGTCCAGGCTGCCAGCTGTCTCTGTCATTTCCAGAATTTTGGAAGTTGTTTACAATGTATGTATTATTATTATTTATTATTATTTCTTTATATTGTTTATTTAGGTAATATTATATCCTTCTGGGGTCTTTGATGTAGTTGAAGACTAGATAGTTATAATTATAGTTTTCCTTAGTCATAATAAAAGATAAATTAGATATGAAACTTTAGACTCACAAATACAGGATAGAATATTTTCTTTAATTTTGCCAAATACAAATAGACTAGATACTATAACTGTAATTCATGCTTGATAAATGTTAAAGTTAAAACTTTCCTTTTTGATTAGACAGAAAAGAGGAAGTGCTATGGGATATCTTTCTGTATGCTGTAAATATGTGTTGCTCTGATTGGTTGATAAATAAAGCCGTTTGGCCTATGGCAGGGCAGGATGGAGCCAGTTGGGAAAATCCAAGGAAGACAGTGAAAGGAGAAAGGGGAGGCAGGGGAGACACCATCCTGCCATCCATCCTGCCGTCCAGGGAACAGCATGTAATGGCACACAGGTAACATCACAGAACACATGGTGACATATAGATTAATAGAAACGGGCTAATTTAAGGTAAAAGAGCCAGATAGCAAGAAGCCTGCCATAGACCATACAGTTTGTAATTAATATAAGCCTCTGAGTGTTTACTCAGGTCTGAGCAGCTAAAGGACTGGGTGGGACACAGGAGAAACTTCTGACCACACACCTCAGCCTTCTCTCACACCTATAACTTGCTGTTGAGTCTCTAGCTCAACTTCTCTCCACCACTCAATCACTGCTCCATTCCTCTATCATTCCCACCTCTCCAGCAAATATTCATTAATCATAGTGACATTGGAAACTATATACACATATACACATATATACATATATACACACATATACACATATACACACATATATACACACATATATACATATATATATGTATATATATGCTTAACCTAGCAGCCTTTACAATCAAATGTCTTTCTGCAGTTAAAAATACCAAAGACAATGTAATCCAGATTCTCTGTGTAATTTCCATCTTTACGTGGCTTATTTTTATATTATTCTTATTGTCTCTTTAAAGACTTCATCTTTTAAAACTATTTCTTCTTAATGTAACTGCATATATTCCTTTTTCTCTCTCTTTGAAGCCTACACACACTGTAAACTGTTTGGAGGTTTATTCCATCTGAATCTGTATGATTGTGAATCTATAATCCATCTCTGACCAGGAGAGGTTTTAAACTGCTGAACTGCATGGCTAGGACCAGCAGCCTTGACTGCTGACTCCACCTACCTCAGCTCTTCAACATGACGGGGGTACCCAGGAAACTCATGCTTACCCTGCCAACTCTGGGTTCCACACTGCCATCAGGGAGCATGCAGCTGGCCCATAAACCCTTTTTGTCTGTATGAGTAAAAGCTAAATCTACCATGCAGTGCACTGCGCAGCTTGGAGACACCTCTGTGTACCACAGCAGGAATCTCTACCATGCTGCACTCAAGCCCACATGTTGTGAACCCACCATACTGTAGCTCAAGTCCACATGACACGGTGTCTCTGTACCTTGGCATCTCTATCTCATCCTGCATGAGACATGAAGTAGAAAGCTGTTCTTAGCTCAATTTTAGAATTTATTTTTAAGTTCTCTCAAGTTTTAGGTGGAAAGTCAAGCCAACACATTGGGCTGCCAAATGTAGTCGGAAGTTTCTCCTGTGTCCTGCTTGGTCCTGCAGCCGCTCAGACCCAAGTAAATACATATATATATTAATGTGTATTTACTTGGGTCTGAGCTTATATTAATTACAAACTGTATGGTCTATGGTAGGCTTCTTGCTTGCTAGCTCTTTTACCTCAAATTAACCCATTTCTATTAACCCATGTTTTGCCATGTGTTCTGTTTGGTGGCGCAGGCCTTTAATCCCAGCACTCTGGAGACAGAGCCAGGCGGATCTCTGTGAGTTTGAGTCCAGCCTGGTCTACAGAGTGAGTTCCAGGACAGGCACCAAAAACTACACAGAGAAACCCTGTCTCGAAAAACCCAAAACAAACAAAACAAAAACAAAAACAAACAAAACAAAACAAAACAAAACAAAAAAAACCCAACCACTAAAGTGAAACTTTTGCTTTACCGGAATAACTGATGCTGGTCAGCTGGGGCTGAAAAATCATCTGTGATTGAGAAGGGACCAGCATCATGGAGGTGAAATATTCTGGGATTATTTCCTCAGGGCCAGGACACAGAAGCTGTGGTCCAGAGGTTACTAAGGCTAAATTGCATGCTGACCGCCCTGCTTGGTAAGGTGTCTATTGTGGTACATGTTTTGAAGACATTAAGAAGCATGCTGAGTGGCTAAGGCTTGGAACATGTGGCAGGGTCAGAGTCCCAGAAGAGAGACCACTGGGGAAGGTATAACCAGTTACAGTGAAGACCTGAGTAGTGACTCTCACCAATGCTTTATTATTTGTTCACATACACAGGCCTAGACACAAATTGAAACTTCTCGTGTGTCCACATGCAAGTATTAAGTACAGGAGTGCCCAGGCACATATGCAATCACAAAACAAATGCAAACACTGGCATACTAACCCACTCAGAACCCCACCAACAGACTGGTCATATTATCATATTACCTACAGAACATACATTAAGAAGTGCCAACTTCCAAAGGAACAAGGGATGGAGGTACAATAACATACTATGTAAGCCAAGGAACGGACCTACATTATGAAGAGTCTGAAAGCTTATGAAATGCCTGAAGGCTTTTAAAGCACATTTGAGCATTTCAGACATGAATCACACAGAATATCAACTACTCAGTGCTTGAACAAGCCTTTACCCCCTCCTCTGGGCCCTTAAGCTCAAGAGGGAGGTGCAGTTCAGTAGGAAGTAGGTGCTCAGTAGGAAGTGAGATGGAGCCAACGAGTGCATCTGAATCACAGGATGGGCTGGGAGGCTTCACTGCTCCAACTCAAGCAAGACCTGAAGGTAGAAAAGATGGGATGAGGACCACCTAATGATCATGAATCCCTTGAATCCTTTCCTGACTCTCTCCTTTCTTCTTCATCTCCCATAACTGAAGATTTGTCACTGACACAAGTGCACAGACCTATTCCTGCCTGGATTCCCCACCTCCAGCCTCACCTTCCCTCATTCCTCCATCACTGGCCACCAACCTACTCTGGTGAAGCTCATATAAATATAACCTTCCTGATGTCAGGAAAAGTTCTTTGGATTTCTACTACCCACTTCTCCTGGCCTAGTCGTGTGTGTGTGTGTGTGTGTGTGTGTGTGTGTGTGTGTGGTGTGGAGATAGAGAGACAGAGAGACAGAGAGACAGAGATGGGGGGGGACATACATTGGTGTTTCTGAGTATGTGCTGGTAAGAGAAGGTCGGAGGACAGCCTGGGTATCAGTCTTTCCCTTCCTGTTTGATGGCTGCTTTGAGCCCTGTTTGAGGGCTCTAACAGAAACATGGTAGTTTAATTGAGGAAAACAAAACCTTTAACTATTTTCCTTCTGTCGTTCCTCACCATGTTTTAGAATGTTTGACTTTTAAAAATGCTGTTTGAGCTGCTGACTTGAGGCTTGTGAAAAACTGTCAGATGAATTTTGGCTTGAGATTAAGGCAGTACTCCTAACATTTCAGAAATGGCCCTAAACACACTTCTGCCATTTTTTCACTCCATGTTTATGTGAAGCAGCATCCTCGGCACTGACAATTATAAATTAAAAGTACCGATCAACTCTGAAAAATGTGGAAGATATTTCATGTCCCACAGTGTCAAATTTTTAGTTAAGATTTAACTCTTTGTGTTTAAATAAACAAACACACCCCTTTCCTTGGCACTGACATTTGTTTTATCTTTAACAAATGGTAAAACTACATGCATACCAAGGACTTGTATTAAAGTAAGTATCTTTGTAATTTATTGTCTGTAAATGTTTTATTTGTATATCTATCCTATGTGTCTATATCCTGGGGTCCTGTAAACATTTCTCAGTTGGAAAGGGGTTTCGAGACAGGAAACTTTAAGAATCCCTGGTATAGGTTTCATCTTCCACCCTTGCCAGACCCCTGTGATCAGCCACCTCCCCAGCTTCATCCTGCCCCTTCCATTCCAGCAGTTCTGGCCAGGGTGGCTTCCTCCTACACTCCGTAGGCCCCATTTGCCTCTGTGCTCAACAATGTCCAGCCTTGCTTCCCAGACACACTAGAGGTTTAATTCCCTTCTCAGCTCATACTGTCCTTGCCCTCTGGGTGGGTGAGTCATTTGAGATATGGTGGCAAAATACACCTTGAGAAGGAATCCAGGCTGCACATCTGAACTGAGATCTCCCCCGAGACTACACACACACACACACACACACACACACACACACACACACACACCCCTCCATGTATGTCTTCCACAGACCACCACCACAGTGTGCAGCAGACTGAGGACACAAGGCCTGGGTGAGGAATCAGGATGCTGGGTTCTATTTCTTCCAGTTGATATGCTGCCTGCCCTGGGGCAAGTCCCTGCAACCCCCCCCCCCCGGGGACCTCGGTCTCCTTCTCTCTCTTGACGTCAGGGCACCAGCCGATTACTGCTGAGCACAAAACTCGAGAGACCGAGCATTCACTGAATAATCCTCAAGTGCCCCTTCTGAAGTCAGCTTCAGAAGTCTGGGGTACCCAGCCCCAAAGTCATGCAAACCACCAACTTACCCCATGTATCCAGCTATGACCAACTTATCACAGAGCCTTCCACCTCCCAACCATCTCCATCCCATGCTCCTTTTCAAGAAGCCAGCTACCTGGTTAGCTGTGGGTCTGGCGCCAGGTCCAAGAAGAGTTCTTCAGAGTCATCAGGGCCTCGGCAGCCTCCAGTGTCTCCTGACACTCTAAGATCGCAGGAACCGAGGCCTGGTCAGAGGCAGTGGGGCCCTGCAAAGAAACAGGTGTGAGGAGAGCAGGAGCTGTGCAGCCAGCACCTCTTCTCAGAAGCACAATTTGTGCTTCCAGTGCCCTTCCAGTGCCCTTCCAGTGCCCAGTTGCCTCCAGTGCCCACTCCCAGCCCCTAGGCGGTCTGCTCTACACATCCACTTAGCTTCTCCCGCCCAAGTTTCCGGAACCCCAACTTCTCTGCAGGGACCTGCTGTTCTGGTGGATGATGCTCCATGGTGGAACATGGCAGGGGGCTCAGATCCGAGAGTCTGGAAACAAGAGGTGAGGGGATTAAACACTTGGGTGGGTGGGTAGCACCTATAGACAGAGACTGGCAGGGTTTCTGCCATACCAGAAGGTGGGACTCCAAAGGACTGTGGAAACCATAGACCCACCCCATGGCTTGGACATGTCCTTTGTCCTGCCCAGCCTGTTTTCCTTCCCACACCCCTTCTGACATATTTTTCCTGAGATATTATTAATCTGTACAAGCCTTTTTAAAATTCTCTCCCAGATACACAGTGAAGAAAACATCAGGGAACCATAAGTGTTTGCATTTTAATCTGCAAAGGCTCTGGAGAGACACGGTGACCTTCTGTTTTCAGGGAATGGTTCTTGCCAGCATTTTGTCCAGCCACCACAGATCACGAAGGACAAGCTGGACCACTTCCAGGAGGCTTTCTCTGTTGGCCTCTGGACTTTGCCATGGGCCTCTGTGGCCCTCGCCACCGTGTCCCTAGGTTTCACCAGGACCTTCTATCTCACCCATCTGTAGTGACACAGAGAAACAGGGCCCACGTGTTGAAGGCCCACTGTGTGGCAAGCCTTGTGCCGGTGCTTTCTTCAATGTGAGAGGTATAGGATGTTTTCTGCTACAATGACCTCTAGAAAAATGGGTGCTTGGAAAAATAAAGTCACTTGTACCAAGTCTCTGGAGTAGAAACTGTCAAATCAGGAGAGGCCCCTGTCCTTGCCCCACAGTCTGACACGCAGCCTTCTCCTTCCCCTACCTGTGTCCTCCTCCTTCCCATGATCCCCATGATCCTCCTCCTCCTGCGCCTACGGCAGCAAGTCCAGGGCTGGACACACACTGACCCATGACATGACACAACCAGCCCCACGGTCACTTTCTACTCACGAGTTGGATGAGGCAACAGCCTCATGGAGCTCCACGGAAGGAGAAACAATCAATTGCTGCCCCAAGGTCATTGTCACGTAGGGCGGAGATGAAACTGCTGGGGTCCAGCAGAAGAGCGGAGGCCCTTGGGAGCTCTCCTGCAGGGACAGAGATCACGGGGTTTGGGTTCCAGGCCAGCCAGGAAGAGAGGAGGGCTGGGCAAATTTTAGGCTGAGGGCAGGAACCCAGAATGTCAGGGCTCTGAAGACCCCACAGAACCCTCCTCCAATCTTAACACGCCCTGTTAGCGCTAAGAAGACAGGCCCGAGGAGAAGTGATGTTTCCCAGTGTCACAAAGCATTGTGCTGAACGATTAGCGGTGGAAGCCCTGACTTGAAGACACAGTGGAAAGGGTCTTGACAGTGACTGGTGGGCGCCTCCCACTCTAGCAACAGATTCTCCTTACCTCCTGGGGGCTTGTGAAGGGCAGGACTTCAGGCTGGCACACAGTGTTCTCCTTCCCTGCTGTAAAAGACCACCAATTCCTCCCCGCTGGCTGCCCGCCAGCTTCATCTGAAGACACTCACCACCATTCTGAGAACTCACGACTGGACCTTTTCAAACACCTCCTCCCCCCCCCCCCAAAAAAAAAAAATCTCTGCTTCCTGTCCACAAGTGCTGCCTACCATTGATAGGATCTTTTCCACCTGGGCCACTGAGGTCCAGGGTGTACTTGCCCAAGGTCACACTGCAATTCTGAGACAGGGCTGGTCACTGAGTTACTCAAGCTGTGCTTCCCTCCAACCAAACTCAGGCTCCCTCCCCAGCCAACGGCACTCACTGTGACCTCTTTTGGCAGAGGACTTCTTGCCCTGCCAGAGGGGTTTGTGGGCCACAGCCCCAGTCGCTCTTGGTAGTCGAATCTGTTTTCTCTTTAGCAGTGCACCATGCACCTTCTTCTCAGAACCCAGAGCAGGCAGGGCCTCGCTGTGTTCCCTACAGTAGGGGTTTGAAGGACTCCTGCTAGTCACGGGCCAGGGGGGACTGACCCCCTCTCCAACCCAGACACCATACTGTGCTGTGATGCTTTGTTTGTGTTCTGACAAATACAGCTTGCTTGGAGTCAGAGGGCAGAGCTAGCCACTAGTTAACCATAGAGGTCTGGAGGTCTGTACAGAGAGGAGACAGGAAGTGATAAGGCAGGGTGGAGAGAGGATCTAAGCCCTTTTAGTGGGAGGAACCAGAGAGGTAGGAAGCGACTGTGGCTGCTCCCCTGCTTCTCTGCTCTTTTAGGATTCTACCTCGATACCCGATTTCTGTTTTTTATTAATAAGATTAGTTAGATTTATGCCTCAACACACTCATGAGGAGGTGGCACAACTGGGACACTCGAGGACCCGAGAGTGTGAGGACCGGGTTTCTCACCTGGCTTTGGTCCCGGTGCCACAACTGTGGCCTCTGCCACGTTGATCTGCAGGTCCTCTGTGGCCAGGCTCTATTCCCAGTGGGGCTCCAGGCTGGTTCTCAGGGTTACATTCCGAGGTGGAGGGCCAGACCGGGACATCCACTTTGTCTTTTTGTTCCACGGTTCTGGGGTGGAGAGCAGAAACGCCACTGTATCCCCATGTGTATCCCAATGGCCATGGTATCCCCATGTGCAAAGGCAGCCTGACCCCCTTCCCAAAACAGACACCATACTCACGAGGACATGGGTTTCTCACCTGGCTTGGGTCCTGGCACAACTGTGGCCTCTGCCACGGTGACTTGCAGGTCCTCTGAGGCCAGGTTCTACTCCAAGTGGGGCTCCAGTCTTGTTCCCCACGTTGCATTCCGAGGTGGAGGGCCAGCCCGGCGGGACACTCACTTTATCTTTTTGTCCCGTGGTTCTGGGGTAGAGAGCAGAAATGCCACACTGTATCCCCATGAGTATCCCAATGGCCATGGTATCCCCATGTGCAAAGGCAGCCTGAACCCCCTCCCAACGCAGGCACCATACTCACGGGGAGGTTGGGTTTCTCACCTGGCTTGGGTCCTGGCGCAACTGTGGCCTCTGCCACGGTGATCTGCAGGTCCTCTGAGGCCAGACTCTGTTTCCAGTGGGGCTCCAGTCTTGTTCTCCATGATACTTTCCGAGGTGGAGGGCCAGCAGGGGACATCCACTTTGTCTTTTTGTTCCGTGCTTCTGGGGTGGAGAGCAGAAACACCACTGTATCCCCCCTGTGTATCCCAACGGCCACAGTATGCCCACATGCAAAGGCAGCCTGACCCCCTCCCCAACCCAGACACCATACTCACGAGGACATGGGTTTCTCACCTGGCTTGGGTCCTGGCGCCACAACTGTGGCCTCTGCCACGGTGATCTGCAGGTCCTCTGAGGCCTTGCTCCATTCCCAGTGGGGCTCCAGTCTTGCTCTCCATGGTACATTCCGAGGTGGAGGGCCAGCCCGGGACATCCACTTTGTCTTTTTGTTCCACGGCTCTGGGGTGGAGAGCAGAAATGCCACTGTATCCCCATGGCCACTGTATCCCCCTGTGTATCCCAATGGCCACTACATTCCCATGTGCAAAGGCAGCCTGACCCCCTCCCCAAGCCAGACACTATACTCACGAGGAGGCGGGTTTCTCACCTGACTTGGATCCTGGCGCCACAACTGTGGCCTCTGCCACGTTGATCTGCAGGTCCTCTGAGGCCAGCTTCAAATCCCAGTGGGGCTCCAGTCTTGTTCCCCATGTTACTTTCCAAGGTGGAGGGCTTGCAGTGGATATACACTTTGTCTTTTTGTTCCATGGTTCTGGGGTGGTGAGGAGAAACGCCACTGTATCTCCCTGTGTATCCCAATGGCCACGGTATGCCCATGTGCAAAGACAGCCTTGACCCCCTCCCCAACCCAGACGCTATACTCACGAGGAGGCGGGTTTCTCACCTGGCTTGGGTCATGGCGCCACAACTGTGGCCTCTGCCACGGTGGCTTGCAGGTCCTCTGAGGCCTTGTTCCATTCCCCATGGGGCTCCAGTCTTCTTCCCGATGTTACATTCCGAGTTGGGGGGCCAGCAGTGGATATACACTTTGTCTTTTTGTTCCATGGTTCTGGGGTGGAGAGCAGAAACGCCACTGTATCCCCCCTGTGTATCCCAATGGCCACGGTATGCCCATGTGCAAAGGCAGCCTGACCCCCCTCCCCAACCCAGACACCATACTCACGAGGAGGCGGGTTTCTCACCTGGCTTGGGTCCTGGCGCCACAACTGTGGCCTCTGCCACGTTGATCTTCAGGTCCTCTGAGGCCAGGTTCTATTCCCAGTGGGGCTCCAGTCTTGTTCTCCATGTTACTTTCCGAGTTGGAGGGCCAGCCCGGGACATCCACTTTGTCTCTTTGTTCCACGGCTCTGGGGTGGAGAGCAGAAATGCCACTGTATCCCCATGAGTATCCCAATGGCCACGGTATCCCCATGTGCAAAGGCAGCCTGACCCCCTCCCCAACCCAGACACCATACTCAGCAGGAGGCAGGTTTCTCACCTGACTTGGATCCTGGCGCCACAACTGTGGCCTCTGCCACGTTGATCTTCAGGTCCTCTGAGGCCAGGTTCTATTCCCAGTGGGGCTCCAGTCTTGCTCTCCATGTTACTTTCCGAGTTGGAGGGCCAGCCCGGGACATCCACTTTGTCTTTTTGTTCCACGGCTCTGGGGTGGAGAGCAGAAATGCCACTGTATCCCCATGAGTATCCCAATGGCCATGGTATCCCCATGTGCAAAGGCAGCCTGACCCCCTCCCCAACCCAGACACCATACTCACCAGGAGGCGGGTTTCTCACCTGACTTGGATCCTGGCGCCACAACTGTGGCCTCTGCCATGTTGATCTGCAGGTCCTCTGAGGCCAGGTTCTATTCCCAGTGGGGCTCCAATCTTGTTCTCCATGTTACTTTCCGTGTTGGAGGGCCAGCCCGGGACATCCACTTTGTCTTTTTGTTCCACGGCTCTGGGGTGGAGAGCAGAAATGCCGCTGTATCCCCATGAGTATCCCAATGGCCACGGTATCCCCATGTGCAAAGGCAGCCTGACCCCCTCCCCAACCCAGACACCATACTCACCAGGAGGCAGGTTTCTCACCTGACTTGGATCCTGGCGCCACAACTGTGGCCTCTGCCACGTTGATCTGCAGGTCCTCTGAAGCCAGGTTCTATTCCCAGTGGGGCTCCAGTCTTGTTCTCCATGTTACTTTCCAAGTTGGAGGGCCAGCCCGGGACATCCACTTTGTCTTTTTGCTCCATGGTTCTGGGGTAGAGAGCAGAAATGCCACTGTATCCCCCAGGGCCTAAGAGTAACTGCTCTTTCCTTAGCAAAATCCAAACCAAACCAAACCAAACCAACAAACATAACCAATGTCTGGTGACTAGAATCTTCTCCAACACACTCACCTCTACTCCTATCAATTCATCCTCTCATGGTTTTCTTTGGTCTTCATCTCCTCTTTGTACTCACAGTCTCCATCCTTCCCAGGTTGTCTCACTCACCCACCACCTCTCCTCACCACCACCCCGAAGAACTTGTTGGCATTGGCTCCTTTACAGGATCAGTCTTCTCAGACTCACTCCACACATCCCCTTTCCAGGAACACTCAAGGAGCCCAAGGCCTCCCTGGACAATCACACCAAAGCCCAGACACTGACAGCTGTCTTCCTGGTGCCCTCCATTCATTCACTCCAAAATTCACATGGGGAAATCTGCACCAAATACTCAGTAGTCTCATGGATACCCGGTGTTCAATTTTTCCCTTCAGCCTCCATTCAAGTTTTCCTCACACCACACTTTAATCTTAATTGTTACCTTGCTCTCCATTTCAACCGATTATCCTTTTGTCCTGCATCCCGCTCCCACACCTGCCCGTGAAATCATATTGTTCTTCTGAAGGCAGTGGACATATGAGTCATACCTAAAAACCCCACCACCCAGGAACCTGGGGTAGGCCGGTCACGACTGAGACTAACTGAGCTAGCTAATGAGACGCTGGGTTTCAAACAAACAATACTCTCACGAATTCCATCCAGACATTCTACACTTGTACACGTGACAGATGTTTGTTGAAGCCCATGCGGAGTACGAGGCCCTGACCTAGCCCAAAGACAAACTATCCGGCAGTCAGCTTTCTGTTGGCCCAACACGTATCCTCTGGTTTTTTTTTTTTCTTTTCTTTTCTTTCTTTTTTTTTTTTTGTTTTTTGTTTTTTTTTTTTTTTTGTTTTTGTTTTGTTTTGTTTTGTTTTTTTGAGACAGGGTTTCTCTGTGTAGTTTTGGTGCCTGTCCTGGATCTCGCTCTCTAGACCAGGCTGGCCTCGAACTCACAGAGATCCGCCTGGCTCTGCCTCCCGAGTGCTGGGATTAAAGGCGTGCGCCACGGCCGCCCCGGCCATGCACCCTCTTCTTTCACCAAACCCACGTTCTCTCCCCAGTTGTCCACCAGTCTTCCAGGCGCGCCTCAACGCTTCGACGGGTGGGACCGAGTATGGCTTCTTCTCTTCCCTCACACCCTCTCTCTCCCTGCCTCAACTGTTCTGTGGTAATTCCCAGACTGCCCGGCAGCCCGGAGAGAGGCGCTCTCTGAAGGGGTTGGGGTACGGCCTGTGGGGGGCGGCGCCTGTGTGGGCAGAAGGGCCGGGTGGGGGCGAGGAGTGTTCCTCCGGGTCGTTTCCCATCTCCAGCAGGGCTTCGCCTAAAGAGGCCTAAAAATGGAGGAGATGGGCACGTTGGCGTGAGGGAGGGAAGAAGAAAGGCACAGAAGAACGCGAAGGTCATACTTGTGGTTACTCCGGACTCCAGCCCTTCAGAATCAGGGAGTTGAGCCCGAGGGAGAAGACGCGGTTCTGGCCCTCGAGTCCTGTCCCTCCGTTGTGACTGGGTCTTCGGCTCCACTTCCTGCCGTGCGTGCCACAAAGGCCAATGAGCTCCCAGCACGCGTCAGTTGAAAACCCGCCCCCTGGTGGCCGCTCTGAGTCCCACTTCCGCCCACACGCGGATGTGGTGCCTGTAGGCCTCTAGTGGTTACTGGTGCTCACTCGACTAATCCAGCCTTTAGCACGGGAGGAACAAATGAGGGTTAGACCTCACATGGTGTTTTCTCATTCAGCAGCAGCCATCGGAAAACCCCAGAGAACACTTCCAATGTCTGAGAACACTGTGTTTCATCTTCTTTGAGTCTGTCTCTGAGCTTTCTTTTCTGTTCCAGGGATAAATCCCTAAATTTCTCTGCTAGCTCTACAGTGTCTTAAGTTTTTTTCTATCTATCTATCTATCTGTCTGTCTGTCTGTCTGTCTGTCTGTCTGTCTATCATCTATCTATCATCTATCTATCTATCTATCTATCTATCTATCTATCTATCATTTATCTATCATCTATCTATCTATCTATCTATCATCTGTCTATCTATCTATCTATCTATCTATCATCTATCTATCTATCATTTATTTATGGCAGGCCATTGCATGGCATGATGTCTGCTAGGAAACGTCCCTAATTCTTGCTCCACAGACCCAAATGTAACTTTCCTGTTCCTTATCTTTTGTTCTTCTATGTGTATGTGAGCATCTGCACGACAATTCCCCAGTGTACTCTCGGTTGCAATGAGTTCTGATTGCATTTTCTTTGATTCCGGGGATGAATTAAGAGGGAACTGGCTAGCCACAGGATACCCGGCCTTCCTACTCACCAGGTTGGCGTGTCTCTCCCTTTATGTGGCTCTGTCATATTTTTGTATCTTCCACTTTTGTTTTCAGTTTTTTCTTTTGTGCATTCCTGTCTGGTACATCTTGTGCCTTTTTTTTTTTTTTTTTTAAATCCCAGTGCACTCTAGACTATCGACACTTTCCTGTCATCTGATATCTGCTTAGCAGGAAAAACTTCATTTGCCTCTAATTTACAGAAATACACTGGACTTTTTAACTGGTGCATTGTTCCTAAAGTCAGGCACCGGATTAAATCCCATTATGTTAGAACACACATGCACGCGCGCGCACACACATAAGTTCTGAGTTTTTTCTCTGCATCTCAGTTAATTCAACAGTTTATGTTTTGTTGTTGCTGTTGTTATTTGTTGTTGTTTTCAGTGTTAGCTTGGCTCCTCAGAATGCAGTCTGATAAGGACAGGGGTTGAGGGGCTTGTTTGAGTTGTTGCTACTTTTAGTAAAATGTCACCAACATTTTCAGATGAAAATACTTTTTTCTGGCTCTCCCTTTCTGTGCTCACTTTCAAAGACATTCCTTCATCCACTCACCCTCCCAGTCTCCTTACTTCCTTTCCTGCCTGTCTCCCTCTCTTCTTTGCTCCAAAGTCTCATTCTTTCCTTCCTTTCTTGTTTTTCCCTTGTCCATTTCTATTAAAAGATTAATGAACATCCCTTGTGCAGATTTTAAATGTCTTCTTCAAAAATCACAAATGCACTGCGCCTGCCTGGAAGCATTTGTGGCTCTATTGGTTCTTTTGTGAACATGGTGCATGGCATTCATAGATTCTTCCCAATATTGCTAGCTAAGCTCACTTTTAATTTAAAAAAAAAAAAGTGTGTACCACAGGGGATAGCATATGCTTTGGCATATTCTAAACTTAAACACGCCTTTAATCCCAGCACTCGGGAGGCAGAGCCAGGTGAATCTGCTCTACAGAGTGAGATCCAGGACAGGCACCAAAACTACATAGAGGAACCCTGCCTCGAAAACAAAACAATAAATAAAATAAAATAAAATAAAAATAAACATATACTGCTTTGTACACTCTAGAGCAAGCGACTGCATGTGTTAACAGCACAGACCTTCTTCTGAAGTCCCCTTCCACTCCCAGAAATCTAATATGAGCTGAGCTTTGTTCTCCTGTCCAAGAATTTTTTTTTTTTAAAAAAATACACTAAAAATCTAACAGCTGTGGCAGATTATTTTCCATATATTGGAAACTTTGGTCTGATCCACACTTGTGTAGTAGTCTAGTGTCTTCCCTTCCTGGGGGACACTGGCATGGTGTTTCTTTCCACCATACTAACTTGACCAGACTCTAAAGGACCAAGCTCAAAAACCTCTGCTACTCATGGGTAGTTTCAATATACAGGAACTGTGAGTCACTTCAAGTTCCTCTATTGTGCCTGGCAGCAGGTTAAGACAGTGGGGACAGCAAAATCGGCCAGATGCCCTCATAGACCTCACAGTCTAGAGACAAGTTACTCTCAGGAGATAGGCCAACAGTGGTAAGCCCCCATGAGCTTGCTGACACTCTCTCATTGTGCGGGACATCCTGCAGGTTCTAGATACTATGTTAGTAAAATTCTTGAGTGAGATATTATTTATTGCATCTCAATTTACTGATGAGAAATCTGAGGCCAGGGTATCAAATATGACTTGCTTGTTGTCGCATGGTATATACATGGGAGGCCGAGTCTTTGAACCATGCCTGACCACAGTGCTCTATGGTTTACCTATAGTGGGTAGCCATTCCAGTTTTGATCTGGAAGTTCCAACCCCCATTGAGACTTCGGCAACTGTCACGCCTACTCTTGTTGGCCCATATTTAAATCACTTAGACCCTGCAGTACACACAAAATGTCCTTTCTTTCCTCTCAT
Source organism: Peromyscus eremicus (assembly GCF_949786415.1). Taxonomy (NCBI): domain Eukaryota; kingdom Metazoa; phylum Chordata; class Mammalia; order Rodentia; family Cricetidae; genus Peromyscus; species Peromyscus eremicus. The sequence continues at coordinate 246,333 of NW_026734668.1, read as the reverse complement.
TGACATTTATCCCCATTTCTGAATTTTTGTTACCTAATGCCATAAACAACTAAAATATACAAAGGAGCGGGGGGCATGCACTCGACAAGGAAGCCAACGTTCTGGATAAAACGCAAAAGTTAATGTACTGTATGGGCCAGGGTGAGGGCTTGGGGTGGGTTGAAAGAAAATGGCCCCCTCAGGGAGTGGCACTTTTAGGAGGTCTGACCTTGTTGAAGGAAATGTGTCACTGTGGGGGTGGGCTTTGAGGTCCCATTTACTCAAGCTTCCCTCGGTGTGACAGTCAGTCAACTTCCTGTTGCCTCTGAGTCAAGATGTAAGCACTCTCGGCTCCAGCACCATGTCTGCCAGCACGCCACCATGCTCCCCGCCCTGATGATAATGGACTGAGCCTCTGAAACTGTAAGCCAGCCATCTACATGAAATGTTTCCTTTATAAGAGATGCTGTGCTCGTGGTGTCTTTTCCACAGCAATAGGAACCTAACTAAGACGGGGCCCAGCAGGGTAAAGTGCTTACTGAGAAACCCAAAGACCCAAGTTTACTCCCCAGAATCTGCACTATGGAAGGAGAGAATCGACTCCCACAACTTGTTCCCTGACTTCCACACTGGCATACTTGGGAACACGCGCACACACACACACACAGACACACACACACACACACACACACACACAGACACACACACAGAGAGAGAGAGAGAGAGAGAGAGACAGAGAGAGAGAGAGACAGAGAGAGACAGAGAGAGAGAGAGAGAGATTGAAATAAAGTTAATGTCATCATACAAAACTCAAAGCTCAATTGCTTCCTCTATTTTATAACAGTCAAACAGGAGTAATAAAACATTGACTTAGAATTGGATGTGATCACAAATACTTGTGCTCCCAGCACTTTGGAGAGAGAGGCAGAAGGATGCCTATCAAGTTCAGGGACAATCTGTTCTACATAGGGACACTTGTCTCACGAGGAAAAACAGGCCAAATAACAAGAACGACAGCAACACGGTCTCTTAGTGGTCACAAAAGCATCCAGATAGTAAACTAAGAACAAAGCTGGGCTGCAGCGGTGGCTCAGTAGATAAACTACTTGCTAAGCATGCATGAGGAACTGAGTTTGACCCCCAGATCCCACCTGAAAAAGCAGGGCTTGGTGATACACGCTTCTGATTCCAGAGCGAGCTGTGGAGGTGGTAAGACAGATAGATTCCTGGGCCTGCTGGACAGCCAACCTACCTAATTGACTAACCCCGGGGTTCAGCGGGAAGCTCTGTCTGAAAACAGGCGAAAGGGAATGTAGAGTGCTCATGAGGAAGGACACCGGATGTTCATCTCTATCCTCAGTACACACATGCACAATTGCAACGAGATGAATACACTCACACGTACACACAACACACACACACACACACACACACACACACACACACACACACACACACACACAGAAAGGCCAAAGCTAATTAATAGACATCACTGCAATTGAAAGCAATTGTCTCCTTGAAACAGAAAGTTCTATCATTAGCTCAGTTAGTCTGAACCTATCTGCATCTTTGAGGAATGGAGACCGCAGGATTGGCGCATTAAAAACAAAACAACAATGGAAAATAAAGAGCTGTAGCCAAGGCCCACCTCCAGACAAAGGAATGAAAATCTCTAGGGAACATTTTTCAGGCAAAGACTTCTAAAGTGGTATCTTGTTGAGAAGTGTAGATCTTAAAGCAATAGCCACTGAAAACAAGAGCAACCAGGCCCACAGCCAGGCAAGATGGCCACACCACACCTTCAATTCCACCCCTAAGAAGGCTGAGTCAAGTGGACCACCACAAGTTTGAGGCCACCAAGGACTCCCTAGTGAGCTGCATGCTGAGCTCCAGAGGGAGGAAAAAAAAATAAACAAAACACACAGACACAGATTAACATGCCCTCAGCGTGATTCCAAATCACAAAATGGATCGTATTATTGGAGGGACATCAGCCCACTCGAACGTGTGGCTCTGGCAGGCCCTGTCCTTCTCCCCACTTCCCTCTGCCTTGCTAAAGTCTCTTAGTTTACGTGCCTGAAGCTGGCTGGCCCTCAAGGTCCATTCCCTTATTGGCCAATCCCTCCTCCTAAGGCTGACTACCAAGGTCCAGCTATCAAAGTATTGAAATCCAGCAATCAAAAGCCCCCTGGGACTCACCTAAGCAACACGTCCAGTTGAAATTAAGCACCTCTTCCTAACACGGAGTTTCCTTCTTCCCTTTACGAACTGCCGTTTACCTATGTGCCACATCTGTCTCCTCTCTGTCCAGAGGCAGTCCTTAGTCACTTTGGGACAAATAACCCTTCCCCCTTCCCTTGGTATCCTCCCCCTTATCCCTCTTCCTCTTTCTCCTGTCTTTGTCCCTTGTCTGTTGTTCAAATCTTTGACGTTGTTTTAACAAACACCCAGAGCCAGATATCAGGGTGAAAGCTGAAAGTGCAGAGAAGCAGAGCAGCCAGCCACTAGTTCTTACCTGTACGAAATCCTCAGTCTAAAGAGAGTGAGTTCCTGTTTCCTCACGCCTATATAACCTTTCTCTGCCCAGACATCACTTCCTGGGATTAAAGGCGTGTGTGCTTCCCAGTACTGGGACTAAAGGTGTATGACGCCACTGCCTGACTCAGTTCCCAGTGTGGCCTCGAACTCACAGAGATCCAGATGGATCTCTTCCTCCCGAGTGAGAGCAGTAAGGGTGTGTGCCACCACTGCCTGGCCTCTATCTCTAATCTAGTGGCTGGCTCTGTCCTCTGATTCTCAGGCAAGTTTATTGGGGTACACAATATGTCACCACATTTATCCCTCCCCTCTGTCCCTCTGGGGCTAGTAAATCTCCTTTGTGCTGAGAACTTGGTCTGACAACTAGGACTTGGGGGGGGGGGGAGTCCTGAGCTGATAACTTTCCTTTCTATTACAAACGTCTTTCCTTTTTATCATGGAAAGTGTGGAGGATCAGGCATCAGCTTCTTGTTCTTTATCCATTTTTGGTTATCCGTGGGAATGTTTTAAAAAAAAATTTTCATTTTATTGAAAATAGATTCTTTTGTATACACTATATCCTGATTACGGTTTCCCCCTCTCTCTACTCCTCCCCCCAGTTCCTTCTCTCCTCCCCTCCCCTCCAGATCCACTCCCTTTCGTCTCTCATTAGAAAAAAAAAGGGCTTCTAAGAGACAACAACCAAAGATGACAGGATAAAATACAATAAGATGAAGCAAAAAACTATCATATGGAAGTTAGACAAGGCAAGTGAACAGGAGGAGAAGGGCCCCCAAAGGCAGGCACAAGAGTCCGAGACCAACTCATTCTCCTGTCACGAGTCCCATAGACACACCAAGTTAAAGCTATAATATATATAATGCCAGAGGACCAGCGCAGACCCATGTAGGCCCTGTGCTTGCTGCCTCAGTCCTGTGTGCTCATAGGCATCTGACTTAGTTGCTTCAGAGGGCCTTGTTTTCCTGGTGTCCTCCATCCCCTCTGACTCTCACATTCTTTCTGCCTCCTCTTCAGTGGGAGTCTCTGAGCTCTGAGGGGGAGGGATTTGATAGAGACCTCCCATTTTGACTCTCTTCCCTCCAAGGAATGTCTGACTTGCGGGCCTCTGCATCTGTTCCCATCTGCTGCCGGAGGAAGCCTCTTTGGTGATGGACTGGGCAAGGCACTATTCTATGAGTTATAGCACATATCATTAGGTGTCATTTTATTCATGCTTTTTTTCTTTTTATAGACCAGTAGTGCTAGGTTTAACCTCAGAGGTTAATTAAACAAGTGACCCCCGGATCAAATTCTGGTAGGGTTTACATTTACAAAAGTCTTTTAAACACTGGTAGATGTCAGAGAGTCCTCACAATTTAAGTATGCTTAGATGTTCAAGTCAGCTATTCTCTACAGCTAAGACGGGTCAGTTGGACGTCTCAGGAAGGACGCTAGTAGTGGCACTTAATATAGAGTGGTGCTTCTTTCACATTCTCCGAATCAAGTTTCTGATGCAGGCATGGGGGAGATGTACGTGCTCACCGTGTCTTTCTAAAATGCCCAAATCCTCCTTTTGACAAGATCTGTATCTTCAAAGTCGGAACCAAAGCGAAACTTTTTCCCATTAAAAAATGAATCCACAAGACGCTTTGCCTACAACTGTACTGTACCCTTGACAAATCCCCCAGTGGGCAGTCTCCCTAATAAGTGAAGGCCTTTATGTCTTGAAACAACCTTTCCTCATTTCTCAGGGTTGGGAAGCAATACCACGGCAAGTAGCAAAGACACATTTTTCCTTAAGAACACATGCGTCGCCTTAGAGAGGTCTCCTCAAACACAGTGAGTCCCATCTGGCCTGGAGAGGGCGCTCCGTAGCTACAGTGCTGGCTGCACTAGAGGACCAAATAAGTTTGACCCCTATAGCCCAGGGGGACAAAGCAGGGCATGGTGGCACCTGCTTCCAACAGCAGAACTGCTAGTCTGTAGTCCCCTTTGCCTGGCTTTACGTTGGCTGCTTTATGTCCGGGCTGTTCATTTATTTTTTAGTGAACTTTTCTATAAGCTGGACAGTGAAGTTCCAGCTCCTTCCTGTGTTTGAAAATACAAACAGTCCATCCAAATGTGCAGTACTACGACTGTAACTTCAGTACCCACACACGCAGAGTATTCAGGGATAAAGTTCATCAGCACTGAATGTGTACAGACCTGTGGGACAGAGGGTCCTTCACAATTCCCTAACTCTCTTGAATCCTGCACGTACGCTGTTAAATTTTTCAAGTAGCACAGAGGTGGATCAATTTCCGTCTGTTCTGCATAAGGGGCTCGATCATCTGTTGATCTTGATGCTCACAGGGGATCTGGGAAAAAAAAACCCATGAGATCCCGAGGGACAAGCGTAGCAGCCATTGAGGCTCATGGTGGCTGCTTCTGATGGGAAGGGTTTGGGGAGCTCTTAGGCACCTAGCAGCGGTCCTTTTTGTGGGTGGTGGTGAATCAGTCCACTTTTGACCTATCTGCAGAGAGGTAAGCTAAGCAGTTTTTTTAAACTTTAAGATTATTGTAATTATTGAAACTTTTATGATACTGAGTGAGGGAATGGGGGGACTTGGATAGGAATGGAATAATTATTGGTAGAAGGCAGAAAGGGACAGCTGTGTAGAAGAGATACTAAGTGTCATGGACAAAATGACCACCCCGAGTAAACATGATTGGAGAACTGTCTGAGTGGGGGTGGAGGGGCAGGGCTGAGGAGGGAGCTTGACTTACACACATGAGGACAGGATTCATTCCCCAGACCCCATACTAAAGCCAGTCATGACAATGTGCCCTTGTAATCCTAGAGCTGGGGAGACCGGGAGAGGTGAGTCCCCAGCACTCATAGACCAGCCAGCCTGGTCTACTTGGACAGCTCTTGGCCAGTGAGAGAACCATGTCACAAAGATTCAGTCTCTCAGTGGATGCAGTCCGAAAATGACACCCAAGTATGTCCTTTGGCCTCCATATGTGTGGACACACACACACACATTCAGAGAGAGACAGAGACAGACAGACAGACAGACACACACACACACACACAGACAACAGACAGACAGACAGAAATGTTCTAGTTCTGTTCCTCCAGAAAACTCAGCCTAACACAGTTTGTGACGTTGAACTTTTCTTCATATGCCCATTGGTTATTTGTATACATACACATATCCATATACACATACACATTCATACATACATACATACATCTATTCAGGACGTTTGTCAGTTTTCAATCTAGGTTTATTTATTGTTACAGCGCACCCTTAGTTACGCGTACACATTCTGATATTATCTCTTCCAGGATACACGGTCTGGAAATCGTTCCTTCTAGACGCTGTCAGGACACCTGGTTGATTATTTCTTTACTCACAGTGGTACAGGCCTCTCAGGCACACATGAAAACTATGCCCATCTAACCATCACTGACATCCAAAGCCACCTCTGCATTTTCAAATACGGTTGAAGCCACAATGTCACCTGTCAGTTTCTACCCTTGTCCGTTTCCTGATACCAAAAGAGAATACCTGAAATGGGTCCTTTGTGAACTAGAGACGTTTATTTGGGCTCATGTCCAGGAGCCTGGTAATACAGGGCGTGGGGTGGCGGCCTCTAGTGGGCACTGGTGCTGCTTTCAGCACAGTTAAGGATGCAAGAACAAGTGGGCACAGGCGGAAGATACCAAGCCTCACTGCACAGCAGCCCACTCTCGGTAAGTTTCCCGACTTCTTCTCTTCTCCCCACCAGAGCGATAATACGAGAGGCTCAGAGCCTCAGAAACAAAAAGAAAAGCAGGATTGGATGCCATTGCTGTAAATCACGTGTGCCAAAAACAAGAGGCAGGCAGGAAAGGGGACTCAGCGGCATGGCAGAGAGCCTCAGCTCAGGAGCATCCAGGTGACCTTGCCTTCTGCACAGTGGGCACCACTGGCTCTGTATTTCTTCGGAACGTCAGTACAGGACTGAAGAACGACGCACGCACGCAGGCAAGGAAGATCTGATTGGTGGTCACTGACTCCTCTCTGGGGTCGCTGGTGCAGCCTTGGCTGGGGCCAGGGCACATCTTCTTAGAGAAGCCGCTCAAGAGGTCCTGCTGCCATGCAGACCGTCTTGGAGGCACTCCCCACAGCACCCATGCCTCATCATCCCCCCACCCCGCTTGCTGGCAGAGCCAGGCGGATGTCTGTGAGTTCCAGGCCAGCCTGGGCTACCAAGTGAGTTCCAGGAAAGGCACAAAGCTACACAGAGAAACCCCGTCTCGAAAAACAACGACAACAACAACAACAAAAACAAAAAAAAAAACAAAAAAAAGAGAAAAGAAAGGAAAAGAAAAGAAAAGAACAATGATTTGGAAGAAAGAAGTGTGTCTCTGTGGAGGGCTTTCAGGTCTCAGATATGCTCAAGCCACACCAATGGATGCACAAGGTGGTAGAACTCTCAGCTCCTTCTCCAGCACCATGTCTTCCTGCATGCCGCCATGTCCCACCAAGATGATAACCGCCTGAACCTCTGAACTGTAAGCGAGCCAGCCCCAGTGAAATGTTTTTCTCTCTAAGAGTTGTCACGGTTGCGGTGTCTCTTCATAGCGATAGGAACCCCGACAAAGACAGAAGTTGTTACCAGGGACTGGGGTATTGCCCTGATAGACTGGATGATGTTTTTGTTTGGAATAATATGAATTTTGGGGAGTTTGGGTTCAGAAAGCAGTGGAATGCTTTAAGTGATGCTTAATGGGCCATTCAAGGAGGAGCATGGAAGACAGGTGGGTGCGAAGGATGATTGGAACTGTTGGGGCCTGGCTCCAGGTGGTTCTGTGGTGATATGTTTATTTGTATGTTAATACATAAAGTTGGCCTGGAGATCAGAGGCAATAGCAAGCCATTAACGCAAAAGTCAGCAGTGGTAGCATGTGCCCTCAATCCGATCACTTGGCAGGCAGGGTCTCAGTGTGTTCAAGGACACACTAGGGAACAGCCAAACGTGGTGACACACGCCTTTAATCCCAGTACCGACCACAGAGACCTGGAGGTCTGTACAGATAGGCAGTAACAAGGAAGCCAGGTAGCTGGGCTAAGAGCCAATGAGAGGGAAGAACAGCAAGGCAACAAAAGCCTGGGTAGACAGCAAGTAGCTCTCTTGGGAAGCTATGGTGGTGTGGTGAGTTAAGGTTCGCTGGTGGCTCTCGCTGTTTCCCTGATCTCTAAGGCTTTCACCCCTATATTGGGCTCTGTGTTTTTTACTTAATAAGACCATTTAGAAAACCGGTCTACAGGCTTCCAGAGAAGAATATTAATATTTGGCCTAAGGATTGTTCTTGTGACATCTTGGTGAAGAATGTGGCTGCCTTTTGTCCTTGTCCACAGATGTCCCCGCCTGAGGCTAAGTCAAGAGTTTTGCATTCATTCCTTTGTCAGAGGAAATCTCAGGAAAAACCTAGTATAGACTCTGTCAAGTGGTTTTTCGTAATAACTCTAATGAAGATTTCTAATGAATTGGAGCAAGCTAAATGGAAAATTACAAGATGTAAAATTTGAGGAGAAAAGGATCACCGGGAAATGGAATGGAGCTAAGTCCTATGTTCACGGAGATAAACAGATTAAGAAATGGAATGAAGGGAGTGGTGACCTCAGGGCAAGAACTCACCCAGCCAAGTTTCTGACTTGTGAAAAGGAGTTAAAGGAAAGCTTAGAACTGGGTGTGGTTGTGCACGCCTTTAAGCCCAGCACTCAGAAGGCAGAGGCTGGCAGATCTCTGATTTGAGGCCAGCCTGGTCTACAGAGCGAGTTCCAAGACAGCCAAGCCCAGGCAGTGAAGGAAACCATGGAAAACAGAAAGTTGGTGAAGATGTAATTAAATGAAGGGGCCATGTTCCAGCCCCAGCAAGCAGCAGAACTTGGCAGCTGCAGTCACTTAGTTCTGGCTCTAGGGATCGAAAACGGGTTATGGAACATTCCTCCATGACTAAGGAAAGCCGCTGAGGCAGGCACATGTCAGGGGTGTCGCTGAATTGGAGGCACAGAGAGACCATCCTGTGAAGCTGTGAAGGAGAAGCCTAGATTGCTTTGGAGACCCCAGATGTTGAAGATGCCAGAGCTGTGGGATACCTGCCAAGGAGAGCTACTAATAGGGAATAGAAGCAGCCCAAGAGAGAGAAGTATATTGCAGTCAACAAAGCTGAAAGGAGTTGCAGATCTGAAGAGCACTGTGACATCAGACATGGAGATGCAGAGTTTGGAGTTTGCCCAGCTGTTTTTCGGTCTTGCTTTGGTCCAGTATTTCCTCACTATGCTCCCTACCCTAGGTTTTCTGTATGGTGATGGATATGATGTGCCATTATGTGGGATGGATGACTCAGCCCTAAAAGGCCTGAGGGTCAGCCAGCCCAAACTGGTAATGAGAGCATGTGCGTGAGATACTTCCTGAGAGCCAACCTGGGTCTGCCTAAGGGCCTTATCAACAGCCTTATCAACAGAGACATGATCTGAGATGACCTGGGCCAATGAGAGGCAGCCATGTTACAGCAGCAGATGCATATTCATCAGACCTTCCCCTGAGCAGAGGGGTGGGGGGTGTGAGGTGGGGGGGGTGGGGGGGTGGGGGGTGGGGGGGTGGGGGGGTTGGGGGTGGGGGGTGTTGAGGGGGGTGGGGGGGTGGGGAGGTGGAGGGTTTTAAGGCTTGCCTCTTCCCGAATAAACTGAGCTTGTTGTTTCAACATCCTCCCAGAGTCTGTATCTTTGACGATGTGCGTACTCTACCCCTCCCCAACCCCTCGCCCGCCCCAAAGGGAACCTCACAGGACACCGCCACACCATTATATGTTGGAAGTGTGTGATATGCTCTTTTATTTTGATTTTACAGGGGATCCCAGTTAAGAGACTGCACAAATCTCAGAAGAGACTTTGAACTCTGGGCTTTTAAACAGTGTTGAGACTGTGATAGACTTATGGGGACTTTTGAAGTTGGACTGAATGCATTTTTGCCTTATGATGTGGCACAAGCCTTTGTGGGCCAGGGAGTGGAGTGTGGTGGTGTGAAAGAAAATGGCCCCCAAAGGTAGTGGCACTATTAGGTGTGGGCTTTGTCGGAGTGGGTTTAGCCTTGTTGGAGGAAATGTGTCACTCTGGAGGTGGGCTTTCAGGTCTCAGATAGGCTCAAGCCACACCCACTGTATCATACCATGTCCTTTGGCCTGCAGAAGATGCAGAACTCTCAGCTACCTCTCCAGCACCGTGTCCTCCTGCATGCCACCACGTCCCACCATGATGATGATAATGGGCTGAATCTCTGGAGTGTAAGTGAGCCGCCACAATGAAATGCTTTCCTTTAGACGAGTTGCTGTGGTCATGGTGCCTCTTCACAACAATAGAAACCCTAACTAAGACAGAGACCCACAGCCAGACATTAGGTGGAACTTGGGGAATACCTCAGAAGAGGGGGAGAAAGGATTGTAGGTGTCAGAGGGAATTGTGGCAACCACAAGAACACGGCCCACAGAGTCAACTAACTGGGGCTCATAGGGGCTCACAGATACTGAACTGACAATCGGGGAGTCTCTATGGGTCTGACCTAGGTCCTCTGCATATATGTTATGGTTGTGTAGCTTGGTGTTCTTGTGGGACTCCTAACAGTGGGAGTGGGGACTGGCTCTGGCTCTTTAGCCTGCTCATGGGACCCCTTTCCTCCTCCTGGGTTGTCTCCTCCAGCCTTGATATGAGGGTATGTACACAGTCTTATTGTTACTTGATATGCCATGTTTGGTTGATATCCCTGGGAGGCCTGTTTGTCTCTGAAGGGGTGAAGTGGGGGTGGGGTGGGGTGGGGGAGTGCGGTGCGCGGGAGGATTTGGAGGAGAGGGTAGGGGAAAGTGCACTAGGGATCATACACGAGAGAAGACTAAATAAACAAATGAACAAGGAAACACAGAGATGAATAAGAAGGTTCAAAGGAGGCCAGAAACATTCTCAAATCTCACCAGGATGAGAGTTGCCTTGCTTTATACAAGATGTTTTGAGCTAAAGGCCTTCCTGCGTTCATTAATGGATTCCTCTCAAGAAGCCAGGGAACATGTGCAGAAAGCGTCTCAAGATGCAGCACTGGGCAATATTCACCTTCTTAAAAGGCTGTTGCCAGAGATGGATTCTCTGTGCACAGACTCACAATTTTCCTGGTTCATAGAGAATTCTGCAAATTGGAGCCATTTCTGGTCATGATGGAAAAAGGCTCTTGCAGTCAAGTCTGCACTGCGTTACCGTATCATGCCTTAAATACGCTCAGTTGCATTGAGTGTAAAGATTTGAACGCAAAACCACAGGGCCAAATTACTTCCAAATCGTGGTCAACGGGTTTATCGTTTTCACTTCAAAGCTGAAATACTTTTGAGTTTGATGGTGTGAAGCAGGGAAATCTAAAACCATAATCAGTGTGGAAGTGGAAAGAACAATGATATATGCAGCTTAATGACTAAGATGGGATTCTTGACACCACACAATTAGAGTCCCAGGGGACTAGATCCTGGGAGCAAAGGGAGGATGCGGTTGGAACTTTTGCGACAAACCTGACATGTGGCACTAACAGCTTTGACTAACAGTCTTACTAAGACTAACAGTCTTACTAGTAATCTACACATCCTAAGGTGGAATGATGTGCTTTCCGCCCAAACCCCAATTCCCTCTGCTCACATAGTAAAGTCTGATAGGCCATGGGACAGCAGAAAGTCCTCTTTGGAGGTTTTGCTACACAGGCTCAAGTTGGTAAGCACCTCTGGCAAAGCCTTTTCCCTGATGCCTGATGATGTGGGTGCCTTAACAGAACAAATAATAAACTGCTGGCTATATTAGTGCCTGAGAAAAGAAGGCAGTATTCACAAACATCTGGCGTACCTTTTTTTTAAAGAGTCAGCCTATACTTCTCGGTGCTGTACAACAACGAAACTTTATTTGTGTTCACACACAGATTACTAGACGCAGGTGATGCATCCTGACATATCCAAAGACATACAGGATTATTCAAGTATGCAAACAATGAAGAGACAAAAAATGCTGCCATAGTTACGGGCTCAGAACCTTGTGAACAGTCCGTTAACAGTCTGTTGCGCAGTGCAGCTTTGACGACACACAGAAAAATCCATGTCCTACAAACGAAAACAAACAAGAAGACAAGAAAACCAAAAAAGGGGTGGCAGGGGGATGCAAGGTCCAGAATATACAACCACAGTTAAGTCATGACCCTACCTCAAGATAGGTTTCAGAAGCCCACAAAATGCCTAAAGGCTTAAGAAAAGGAAATAAGCAGTTTGGACGGGAACTTTGTTGCAAACTCAGAAACAGAATTTGACAGGCAGTCTAGTGCTTGGCAGACCAGCTTTTCAGCTCTCTTAGGGCCAGAGCAGGGTGCTATCAAGACATCCAGTTGTCATTCGGTGAAGCAGAGTGTGTAGGCTGAGGGGGATTCCAGAGGCAGGTCAGCTGTGGTCTTCACTCCCCATCAGGACCTGCAGAAAGAAACGCAAGGGCAAAGTCGGATCACGAATACGTCCCTGCCTGGCTCTCCAGTCATAACGCCGTGGACCAAACGGTCTCAGGTTTTCACCGGGACCAATGAACAGACCTGTTCCTACCTGAATTCCTTCTCTCTGGCAGAGGTGCCACCATCAGTCCCAGCCAGCGTTTCCTTTTGGTCAAGCCCAAGATCTCTGCGTAAGACCCTGGCTCTGACAAGACGCCTCCATCTTTCACCCCCGGCCCCAGAGTTTCCGGCACAGCTTACATCGCCCACCCAGACAGACCTCTGTGAGAAGCAAGCCCTCGGGCTTCATTCAGCATCCCGTGTTCCCGGATATCCACCCAGAGTGGCTTCACACTCACACAGTGCTCTTCCTTGGCCATTTTTACTCAGAAGCCTTCCTTTCCAGCCTCCCTGGCTATGAAATTCTCCTCTCAATTCACAAACCTCTTCCTTGACGGACTTGAGATTTGCTGGCAAAATTCAGCCTGGGGAGGCATCCACGTGCCATGTCCACATGGAAAATGTCCCAGTCAGCAAGATGCTCTGCCTCCGTTCCAGACCCTCATCCCCTGTGCCTAGCCTCCCAGGCCTTCTCAGGCTGCTGCAGACTGGGGCACAACTATGGGCTGGGAGTCATTCCACCCGGTGCTATTGCTTCCACGTCATATGCCGCCTGCCCTCCGGAAAGAACTTGCCACTGGAAGGCCCCGCAGTTTTCTCGACTTCGGGGTGCTGGCCCTCTACTGTTGAGCAAAGCACTTGCTAAACCAAGATGCACCGAGTAGAACCTGGGTGCCACTTCTCAATCGGACCGAAGAGTTCGAGGCTCTGGCCCCCAGGCTGATGAAACCACCCACTCTAGCTACCAGTATCTCAGCACAACGCCCTCCAGTTTCCCCACCCTATCCACCCCACGTTCCTCCTTCAAGGAGCCAGCTACCTGATGTGCTGCAAGTGTCCTGCCAGGCCTGAGGGGAGTTATGCAGAATCAGGAGGGCCTCGGCAGCATCTAGTACCTTCTGCCTATCCACTTCAGCAGAGAGGGCACCCTGGTTGGAGACACCTGAGAGCTGGGTGGTGCCTTCAGGAACCAGGTTGTAGGTGTCATGGAGCTGGGTGTAGACTTCAGGGACCAGGCTGGAGGTGTCAGGGAGCTGGGTGTAGACTTCAGGGCCCTGGTTGGAGACATCATTGATCTGGTTGGAGATGACAGGAGCCTGGTTGGCATTTTCAGGGCCCTGGAAACAGATGCTGGAGACCTGCAAAGGAAGAGATGTGAGAGAGTGAATTCTGACAAGACACCCAACCACAACGGACTCTTCAGCCTCCGTTCCTTTCTACCAAACAGCCATCTCTATGAGCTTCTCCTCCGATTTCCACAGAGCCCATCCCGTCCAAAGACCTCGACCCCACTCATTTACCAGTACCTGTGCCGGCAGTCCAGGAGGGGTAGCGTTGATGCAGGGCTGCAAGAGCACGTTCGAGAACCTGAGAGCAAGCAGAGGAGAAGCCAGGAGGTGAAACACTCTGGATGACAACTACCGAGAGTACACATGGAGAGCCAGGGGCTCTGCAAGAGCAGGCTGGGGGGAATGTGAATGACTGTGGACAGGAGGGCAAATGGCATCCGTCCACTGGGCCTGGGAGTAATCCTCCTCCCACGTGACCCGTTTTCCTTCCAACCTCCTTCCGTAGATCTTCCTCTAGACAGTACTTTTTGTGAACTCTTTCCTTCCCGGGCACACTGAAGATGACCAAGAGCCATTCTGATCTGCACGGCACCAGGAAAGATGTGAGTATGCTCCTTTTCAGAGACTGGCTCTTGCCTCCATTTTTGCCCACTCCCCACCGGTCATGAAGGACAAGCCAAGCTCATCTAGCAGACACATTCTCTGCTGGCCTGGAACATTTCCCCGGCCTTCCAATTAAGCCTCCACATTTCAGCAGAAACTTCTCTCGTGTCCGTTCACTTCAGTGTGGGTGAATTGTCTCAACATTTAGACTGCCACTGCCTGCTGCATGCAGTGAGCTTGTCCTCTTTATTGCTCCTGTGTAGGATATTTTCCAGACATGCCCAGAGGGAGTGAACGGCTCAGAAAGCTCTTTCCCAAGCATGTCATATAGAAAATACCAAATCAGGGAGGATCCTGTCTGCAAGTTAGGCTGAAATATGGCTGTGTCATCCCCTATACGTTTTGGTCCCTTCCTTCCTTCCTTCCTTCCTTCCCTCCCTCCCTCCCTCCCTCCCTCCTTCTTTCCTTCCTTCCTTTGTCCCTCCTTCCCTCCTTTCTTCCTTCCTTCCTTCCTTCCTTCCTTCCTTCGTCCCTCCTTCCCTCCTTTCTTCCTTCCTTCCTTCCTTCCTTCCTTCCTTCCTTCCTTCTCCTCTTGCTCCTCTTCTTTCCTCCCCGTCTTGGTCTTCCTTCTTGCTGCTCCTACCCCCACCCCCGCCCCACAGCACCAGGCAGGAGTGTTGACACAGCACCCTAAGCCACAGCTGGCTCCATGGTCTTTTTTGTACTCACAAGCAGGGTATAGTCACGGGCTGGCAGTGGTCACATGAGAACGAAATCATCATTTGAGGACTCAAAGTCACCGGAGTACTGTTCACAGGTAAAAATGTTGTGGGCCAGTTTAGCAGCACAGGCACCTGGGAGTTTTCCTGCAAGGACAGACATCCATGTTGAAGATCAGGTCTGACCACCAAGACAGAAGGGATGGGAATGTTTTAAAATGGTGGCAGCCATGGAGATTGGCAGAGCTCTCAAGACCCTGGTCACAGCCATGGGAATGGCAGAGCTCTCAAGACCCTGGTCACAGCCATGGGAACGGCAGAGCTCTCAAGACCCTGGTCACAGCCATGGGGAATGGCAGAGCTCTCAAGACCCTGGTCACAGCCATGGGGAATGGCAGAGCTCTCAAGACCCTGGTCACAGCCATGGGGAATGGCAGAGCTCTCAAGACCCTGGTCACAGCCATGGAGTACATCAGAGCTCTCAAGACCCTGGTCACAGCCATGGGAACGGCAGAGCTCTCAAGACCCTGGTCACAGCCATGGGGAATGGCAGAGCTCTCAAGACCCTGGTCACAGCCATGGAGTACATCAGAGCTCTCAAGACCCTGGTCACAGCCATGGGGAACGGCAGAGCTCTCAAGACTTTGGTGACCAACTGCACAGTCTCACCATTTGGGTTTTTCCTGTGAGGGAGGATACTGAGACCAAAAGTGAAGTTATTTTCCCAAGGTCCAAGGCAAGGGCCAGACAGGACTGGTGCTAGAGCCTCAGAGTTTAGGACAAGTTGAAATCGTCTGGACAATGACTGCTGCCGTGCAGATCCTCCCTGGAGCAACTCATTCTTCTTACCTGCTGGGGAACTGTGTGAGGCGGGACTTCAGGCTGGTAAATGATACCCTGTTGCCCATCTGTAAAAGACCACGCAGAGCTGGGCTGAGCCTCCCTTCCCACCACAGTCTCCCGAAAAAGCACCGACCCTCCATCTGAGGACTCTGGTCACCATCAGTTTTTTCAATACCCCACCCACAACGCCTCTCCTTTCTGTAAGCGCGTGATACTTGGCACTGATAGGACCCCTTAAACCTGGACAGGTTAAGGGCTGGGGAGGGTTTGCCCAAGGTCAAGTGGAAAGGCTGTGGCGTGGCTGGTGGCAGAAGCATTTAGGATTACTGCTGCCAAACGGAGACCCCCCCACTCCCTGGCCAGAGACACTCACCCATGCCTGGTGACTTGGCGGGGCACTGCTCAGCATCCACATGAGAGTTGGGGTCAGCATCCATTGTTCTTCTCAGGCCTGAAGAGAGATGCCTCTTTCTCTGTGTACACTGTCCTTCTTTACAGAAGCCACAGTAGGCAAGGCTCCACCAGACTCCCTGAAATAGGGGATTGAAAGAGTCCTGTTAGTCACACATACAGGAGGCCTGACCTCTCCCCTAGAGATAGTAGACTCCTGAGAAGGTGTACTTATAGGTCTGGAAGAGGCAGAAAATTGTTTCGCCCCCGACTTGTTCTGATTCCATGGGCATGGCACAGTCAGAGCAAATTATGGGTTCTCTGGGACCCAGTTTGAACCCCCCCCCCTTTTGGTGATCTGGTCCCATACTCAATGTTAAGTTGGAGTCGCAAGTCCACTAGAAAACAGAATGTCTTTCAAGTTCTGTGTTCCGTGGCTCTAGGGTTAGGGGAGGCCACCAAAATGGCCACTGGAATTCCTACCCCCAGTGTACTTCCTCTACCACCAGATAACTCTATCTCTGGTGCCTAGAATCTTCCTGTCCTCCATCCTGCCATCTCTGGAACCAGTTTCCCCTCCCTTCTTTTTACCATGGTTTTTGTTTTAACCTGATCTCACCTGATTACTCAGAATCTCCCTCACACAAGTCCCTCTCTCACAACACCTTCTCCTAACAATCTGCTCTCCTAAGCCTCACAGAAGCCTGATCGTGCCTTTCCCTGCTCACCATCACACACACACACACACACACACACACACACACACACACACACACACACCTTCTTGTGCAACCACCACTCCCTGTTCTGTTGCTTCCTTCTGTGTCCTGCCAAAGCCAAGTGCTATTCCTGACTTATGGGTCCACCTTGAAATGTCTCCCTAAAGTCCTGACTTTAACTTGACTTCTGACCACCCACATGGAAGTGAATGAAATTGGTCATTAGCTCACGGGGTGCCACGTATTCCCTTTTCCCTGGATTATGGTTTATCCGTAAGCCCCATTTTAATCTTAATAATTCCTTTTATCTCCTTGGAAATCACTGACCCCATGCTCCTCATGAAATCATGTTCTACCCAAGCCAACTTGGCTGACTCCTGCCTAAAATCCCACTACACAGGAGGCTGAGGCAGGAGAATGGTGAGTTTGATGACAACTCATAACACCGGGACAACTTGACTCTGGTAGTAACCACAGTAAAGACAACAACAACGACAAGAATAAATAAATAATTATAGATATTTAATATCTATAATTTTAATAAATATATTTTTAATATATAATATTTATATTATTTTAACAACCCATAAATAATTAACAAAAGATTGTTGTCCTCTAGAATCTTGGACCTCTTACATCTATCTTCCTGTATCCTCCTTTTCCCCCAGCATTTTTCTGCAACCAAAAAAAATTTTTAAAAAAATCTTTTTTTGGCCCAGCGTGAAATGCTATGCCCCGTTCAAGCCAGGAGATAGTTCCTCAGCGGGCTGTTTTTCTCAGGACAGCCTACTCTCTGCTGTCAGGAAAACTCATGCCTTCTGCCATAGCCTCCACGAGTGGGCAGGCTAGGCGGGACAAGCCTCGCCTCTCTGGCCTCGCCTCTCTGGCCTTGCCCTGGTACACTTGCACGAGGAGGCAGAAAGCTGAAGGAACTGGGTTCCCAGAGACGCCAGAGAAGGGGGAGAACAGGCCGAGGAATGTGCAAATCTTATTTTGGATGCCAGCCCGTGGTTACCTCAGTGTCCAGCGGATCAGAAGCGAGGAGCTGAGTTCTGAGGCAAGATGCAGGTCCTTCCTCTGCCAACTCAGTTTCCCGCCAATGAGCTGCCCGAGCTTCTTTTTCCCTCCTCAGCACTTGTTGCTTCTGGACCAATGAGCTTGCAGAGTTCCTCCCCTCACACTGGCTTTGTCGCCACCTTATGGCTGCTCTGTGATCTACACAGTTCTCCCCAGCACCCAGTGTCTCTGGGGAGAGAAACCAGACTTCTGCTCTCTAGTGGTGTTTACCTGCGTTGCCTCCTTTTCGTGGGAAACTTGATGTGCCAGTGTTTTCAGCATATCTGCTTGCAAAGCTCCTGCTCGCCTTTCCAAAGTTCAGCACGTGGGGGCTTAAGGCGGGCGTCGGGCGTCTCACATGTCTTTACTCCCAGCACCGGAGAGGCAGAGGCAGGCCGATCTCTGTGAGTTCAACGCCAACATGGCCTACAGAGCGAATTCCAGGATAGCCAGTGCTGCACAGAGAAACCCTGTCTTGAAAAAACCAAAAAAAATAAAAAATAAAAAAAATAAAAATAAATGTCAGCCTGTGGCGGTCAGAGCGATATCTCAGTCTGTACGTAGTAACCACGAGGACCCGAGTTTGAACCCCAGAACACATATAAAATGCTGATTGTGGAGGAAGGATCTTGCGATCCCAACACTGGGGAGGCAGAGACAAGAGGAACCCTGGGGCTTGCTTGCCTGTCGAAGCAAATCGGTGAGATCCAGGTTCCGTGAAACACAGTGTCTCAAGAAAGAAGGTGAAGAGGGATTGAGCAAGACACCCAAAGTCCATCTCTGGCCCCAACACGCGCACATACACAGGGGAGTGTGCAGCCACACACACGCAACCCACATTCCAACCGTGTTTTGGTTAATTTCAGGCAACTATGAATAATGTGTACACAGCCCCTATATAGATTTCTTTAGAGCAGCGATCCTGGAATATTTCCCAACTTCATGATGCTTGTAGCTTCTTAGGTTTCTATTTTTTTCTTTCTCTTTTTTTGTTTTAAAATGTATTTAAAGATTTACTGGTTTATTCCGTGTGTATGACTTTCGTGCATGCATGTCTGTGCACCACAAGAGTGCAGTGATCTCAGGAGCTAGAAGAGCTTGTTGGACCGTCTGGGACCCAATTTTGTGGCAAATGTTTGTGAGCTTTCACGTGGGTGCTGGGAATCCAACCCAGATCCTCCAGGACAGCCCACCCATCTCTCTAGCCCCTAAAAATTCTTTTGAAAAATGGTCTCGCTGTGTAGCTCACGGTGGTCTTCAACTTGCTGTGTAGCCCAGGCTGTCCTCTGACTCGCCCTGGCCTTCTGTGTGCTGGGATTATAGACAGGAGCCCCATGGCGAGCTCACAATGGTTCTTTAACACACCGTGTTGAGCGCCATATTTGTAGTCTCAGATTAGAGCGCCACGTGTGGGAAGCAGAGTTTGATCTTGGACCACTTTTCTGTTCTTCCTGCTGATGGTGGTGGCATTTGGGGCCGGGGACAACCTTCGAGAACCAGTGCCGGGAGAGAGGACAGCAATTACCCTTCTTCCACTGACAGACATCCTTAATAACTCCCTGCAAATCTCCTTTCGTGTATGTCCTCTGATCTCCGTATTTCCCCAGTGATTTTCAAGCAAAGCTCACTAAGAGTGTTCACGTGCAACTCCACAATTGGGGGAACAATCCATTTCCCCCACCGTTTTTAGCCCGAGAAGACACAGCTGAAGACAAATACAGCGAACACTCTTTTATCTAAACCATATACTCACATTGGCTTGTTTCACCGGGTTCTTGTAGAGATTGAAGCTTCCCCTAAATAATTTTGGCATGCATCTTCTGAGAACTGTGTTGTGTCCCCAGACCAGCACAATAACAGTATCTCACCAAGAAAAGTCGTTAAATGCAAGTATTAGCCAGGTTGCCAGGCAGTCCATATTTAAATTCTCCTACCTGCCCCACTACATTTAAAAAATTTATCCTACTCCTTTTTGTTTTGTTTATTTTAAAAGTGATTTTCATATGATGTTGCAAAGGACTATGCTGTTTATGGAAGGTAACAGCAGTTCGTTGATTACTCTTCCATAATGCTATAATTGTGCATTACTTTTGTTCCAGAAAATCAGTTAGGAGTTTTGCATGTCCTCCAATCGTCTGTTAGAAAGGAATTTCAGAGCATGAAGGTTCAGTGAACCAAGTACAAAAGGCCAGGGCTACATATGAACCATCTTTCTTTGGATTTCATTAAAATTTAGCTTCTGGAAATTCTGTCCTCATACCCACACGAGTAAATATTTCTTCAGTACACTAAAATACTGGGTGAGAGAAGACAATTGCATATAACGATAAATAACAAACACCTTGAAAACAATGAATGAGTGTATGCGTATGCTGGCCTAATGGTAAAGGTCTATAATCCCATGTACTCAGGAGCCTGAGGCAGGAGGATGGCCTATGTGGGATATATAGTGAGTTCTTGGCTTCCTTCTCTCTCACCTTTTTTTTTTGTGAACACATTACAGAAGGGAATACATTCAATCTTTTTCAAGTCCTTTGATGATTTTATTACAATTAAATTGATTAATTATATAATTTTTTTAAATTTTTGTTTTCCTCAGTATAAGAAAACAGTTCAAAGCTTGACAAAATGAATCCATGGTAGGGCTTGAAGGCTTGCATTTCTCTAAGAACCACAAGGAGATCATGTTTCCAGCTGGGGCTGAGTCTCAGCACATAGTCATTTCTCCACAAACATTTGTATGAAGAGGGAACCCAGATTAGAAGAGAAAGGAGTGAGCAGGCATTCAATAAGAAATCCAAGATTATTCTCAAGAGAAAAGGAGGAAAAGATGGGCTGATACTCTTTGTAATAGATATAGTTACTGATTTTAATTTAGGATTTACTGTGAGCATTAACAATTATACAATATTCCTGCAATTGGAACAGCAGATAAAAGATGTTACTGGTCTCTGTTCATGTACAACATGAATACAGCAGGAGGATTTGATAAATAATTATTGAAAATTGAGATGTAAATCTCCAAGTCGCTCAAGTTTTATGTCTAAAGGTTTCAAAGCTATGGATATGAGAGCGAAAGGGAGCAGAAGAAGATCTGCCACACCGCTGGGTCCACCAACACAAATCTGATCTGTTATTTAGCAAGCCCATTGCACAGTGAGGGCTCCTGTCTTTGTAGGAAGAATTCAGGTTTCCCGGTGATTCAATTGTTTTGGGTCATTCCTCATTATTCTTTACCCTGCCTTTTTTCTTCCACAACATTAGCTTTGATGAAAGAAGGGATTTGTGCCACAGTTCATCTTCCAGATGTTTCTTTCTGAAGACAACGCCAGTTGGCCTCTCCTGACTTCCCTTCTCCCCTAAACAACTTTTTCAGCAGTGATGTACAAATACTTGGAGACTGGTTTTCCATTCTCATAGATGATTTTAGGGTGCATCTTGTTACTGGTATTTGAGAAAAGGATTCATGGAATATAATTTCTAGCAGGGCTGAAATATCATTATTGGACATTCCTCATTCTCCATATTTACCATAACCAAAATTACCGGACAGCTCTAAAATTTCTGCAGAATCACAAATTTGGGTTTCTAAAGATGTGTCCCTCCTGGGCAATGTTAATATTAACTGTTGGTATGTACACAGTTGGATCATTGTGGAAGAGGGGATTGAAACACTATAAGAGTCAGAGACAGTGGATGATAATAGGAAAATTATCCTCTGGGCACAGTGGGGCAGCTCCATATATGAACTCAAAGCAATTGGTATAGCATGCACAAACCCCTTGCGAGTCAGAAAAAAATCCCAGCACAGAGAGAGAAGGTGGACACAACCTCTATCTGAGGAGATATTTTCAATTGAGAGCTTAGGAGAGGGGGAGCACTTTAAGAATGTTGCCTCTTGTAAGTGGACCACACTCCAATGGAACGCCAAACCCATGAGAATATATGGGGAGCACAAGTTGCACTTGATGGATGAAAAAAATAAGAAGCCACTTGGTTGGTGGGTAGAGAAGAGAGGGTGGATCTGGGAGGAGTAGGGAGGAGGTGAATATGATCAAAATACATTGCCCCAAATCTCAAAGAATAAAAGTAATAATAAAAAGGTTAATGAGAATGAATATGAGCAACCTATATTTATGATCATGATAATGAAAGCCATTATTTTGTACACTAAGAAAAATGAAAAACCATCTCAGAAAAACAAAACACAACACCGAAAACCATAGAAACTGAATAAAACATGAAATAAAGCATTTAAGCTCTAAACATATGTACTTATGAGCAACACTAAATGGACCCAGTAGGATATATATGTATATGAGAGTGCATTAAAATTAGGGTGGTATAGGAGGAGTTCCAGTGGAAGAGAAATGGGTAGAAATAATGTAAATAAGGTACTTATGTATAAAATTTTCATCCAATGTTTTTAAAATAAAAATAGTAGTCTCCTAAAATGAAAACAATTGAACTCTGTATAGACTAATATAAAATGAAGAATATACGCCCATTTTCACAAATGAAACTGTTGATGTAAAGATGTATTCTGCAGACATTGGAAGGAGACAGTTTAAACTAAGTGAAATTCTGGTGCATGTAGTTCCTGCAAATATTAAGGCTAAAATGAGAGGATCACTTGAGTCAAGAGTTCAAGTCAAACCTAGGTAATATAAGAAGACCTCATCTCAAATTTAAAATGCACAAAGAAGGTAATTATTGATACTTTTTTTTGCAGTTTTAAAAATTGTTTCTATTATGTTTGGGGGTTATGTCTTAGTTACTGTTCTATCAGCAGGACAAAATACCATGACCAAGGCAACTTATAGAAGATACGTTTAATTGGGGTCTTGCTTATAGTTAAGTTCGAGGGTTAGGTTAGTCTGTGATCATCACAGTGGGGACTGTGTCAGCAGGCAGGCAAGCATGGGTCTAGAGCAGTAGCTGAGAATTTACATCAAACTGCAAATTGCCAGCAGAAAAAATGAGACTTTGTCTGGCATGGGCTTTTGAAACATCAAAGTCCATCCCCCATCCACAGTGACACACCTTCTCCAATAAGGCCATACTATTTACTAATCTTTCCTAAACAGTCCACCAACTGAGAACCAGACATTCAACATATAACCCTATGGGGGTCATTCTTAGATCATAATATAATTAAATTATTTCCAACTTTCCTTTCCTCCCTCCAAATACTTCTCTATGAAATTCCTTGGTCTCTTTCAAATTCATGACCTTTCTTTTTTCACTTTCCCAATGCAATCAACACCCTTTGTAAAATACACTTATTTATTAAGAGATATAAAAGTGTAAACTGCCGACTAGACCCTCTGCATACAGGAGACAGTTGTGTAGCTTCGTCTGTTTGAGGGGCCCCTGGCAGTGGGATCAGGATCTATCCCTGGTGCATGAGCTGGCTTTCTGGAGCCCATTACCTATGATGGGATGCCTTGCTGAGCCTTGATGCAGGGGGAGGGGGGCTTGGACCTGCCTCAACTGAATGTACCAGGCTTTGCTGACTCCCCATGGGAGGCCTTACCCTTTGGGAGGAGGGGGTGGGGGTTGGGCTGGGTGGGGGAGGTTGGGGTGACAGCGGGAGGAGGGATGAGAGGGGGATCTGTGGTTGGTATGTAAAATGAATAAAAAATTTTAAATAAAAAAGAAGAAAAAAGAGTAAACTGAATAAAGAAAAGTCAAGTCTCTTTATGGAATCCTGTGTGTATGAGTGTGTGTGTGTGTGTGTGTGTGTGTGTGTGTGTGTGTGTGTGTGTGTGTAGAGGTCAAACAATGCACAAATACAAAAAGAGGTAATGTGCTAATAAAAATATTTTTAATATTTTAATTTTTGACAATTTCATATGTGAGTACTGTGTTCCCATCATTGTCTCCCTCCTTTTCACTTCTCCTGTGTCTCTCTTATTCCTTATCAAATTCATAGCCTCTTATTCTTTATTTACAATTTTTTATATGTGTGTGTTCACATAAGTTTATCCATATAACATGCTACGATCATTTAGTTTTGCTCGTATGTGTTTGTGCTTAGGCCCCTTGTAATTGGATAATTTATCAGGGGGTCTTGCCCTGGGGAAGACCAACTCTCCCTCTCTGCAACCATTAGTTACCTGTAACTCTTCTAGGGTGAAGCCTTGTGATGTAATAGGGTCCCACACTTTGTAGGCTCCAAGACTTTAGCACAACTGACTCCATGATGAAAGTACCACTCAGGCCATAAAACTCAGCACATAGACAGCACCACCTGCCATAAACTAAAATATAGGACTAATCCATCAAAGTCCATATAGTTCTGGGAAAGTTTCAAAATGTACTAACCTTTCTTTTCAGCCTGTGTAGTTCTCTTCTGGCTAACTGTTCTTGCTAACAGAAGTAGCTCAACCCAGAATGTGGTTTATGTGCTTCAGAGGTCACCCTAAGAAAGACTAGGGGCTACACTGGGATCCCAAACATCCAGTATAGTTGTCAGCCAGCTAATAAAGACTTTCTCTTGGCTTAAACCCATGTCCAAGTAGTCGTCCCTGGTGAATACCTTCCAACAGTGAGAATTTCCCTATTCATGTTCACATATCAATCAGTGTTGTCATTTTTATGACTTCTTCTGTAATCATATGATTGAGATTTCCTGGATTAGCTTCCTTGTCACACATAGAAGACACTGTCTTACAATAGACATCCCTTCCTGGTCCTGACTCTTATAGTCTCTCCCCATTCTCTTCCACAATGTATATGTATCAATTATGACTGGAAACTCCACACTCCATTGTTCTTTGCATTTTGACCAGTTGTGACTTTCTGTAATGGTCTCCATTTGCTGCAAGGGAAGCTTCTTTGGCGAGGAGTTAGAGCTATACTTATCTGTGAATAGTTGAGGGTAAGTATTTAGAAAGCAGTTAAAATTATACTGATTTAGAAAAGTAGCAGCAATGGGTTCTCTTCTAGAGTTCATGGCTTCACCAGCTAGGAGGAGTGGTCTAGGTTTACATAACCAATCATAAATTCCCTCCAATTGAGTGAGTCTTCAGTCCAATTAGATGGCTGTGGGTTAGCCACATGATCGATAGTGCACCTTTGGGGACATCTTGTCGTTCTGGTCATTGTTGGGGTTCACAGGCATTACAGCTGGGTGGAACTTTTGATGGCTCTTCTCCCTTGGCTGCTTGCACAACTTCTTCCAGTAATACATGAGTTAGTTCTCAGGAAGGGGCTTTCATGTCAGTTCTATCTTGATTCCTCCAATGCCTCTGCCAAAAGTATATGCTATCTTTCAGTAATGGGGCCTTACTTTCAATTTTCAGGAGGCAACCAATGGCAATGGCCATATCTTATAATTTTGGACTCCCCTGACCAACAACTCAAAAGGAAGTTTCACATGCCTGGCACAGTTTTTTTTTAATTACATAATTAACAATTCTTAAGGAAACACTGTCATCCCCAAGTGGCATAACTTTATATGTATGTGCATATGTGTGGAAAATTTTAAGTAAACATAAAATAATATGATTTCCTATAGTCTTTTAAAGCAACTTTAGTGTTTTTTTACTCCATGTCTTTCCCTCTCTCTCCATGTTGCCCTCCCATCCCCCATCATTTTTCCCATTTCCTTTTTCATAGCACCTATGTCCTATTATTTCTCTTTGTAGAGCTCTCTGCCCCCATGAGCCCTTTTCACACTTTTTTTTTGCTGTTACTCCAACTGCTATACTCACATCTAAAGATTTAGAGCTAGGATGCAAAAATAAGAGCGAACATGTGGCACTTTTATTTCTGGGCCTGGGTTACCTCACTCAATATAATATTTTCTAGATCCATCCATTTACCTGCAAATTTCATTTTCCTTTACATCTGTATAATATCTCGTAGTGTATGTGCACCACATTTCCATTAGCCATCTATCAGTTGAACCACATTGAAATTGCTTCCATTTCTTATCTATTGTAAATAGAGTGGAAATGAACATAGCTGCAAAGTGTCTGTGGAGTAAAATGTCCAGTCCTGCGGGCATATGTAGGAATGGTATAGCTGGGTCACTTGGTAGGTTTGTTTTTAGTGTTTGAGAATTATCCACACTGATGTCCAGATAGGCGGCAACAATTTGCAATTCCACTAAGAATGAATGAGGGCTCCTGATCCCCCATGTGTTCAACAGAATTTGCCGTCAGTTATTTTTTATCTTAACTGTTCTGACTGGAGTAAGATGAAATCTCAAAGTAGTTTTAATTTTCATTTCCATAATTGCTAAGATATTTCTTAGCCACTGTTATTCTTCTTTTGAGAATTGTTTGGAACCATAGTCCATTTGTTTTCTTGGCTCTAAGCTCTTTATATATCCTGGATAGTAATCTTCTATCAGATATGTAACAAACAAGGATTCTCTCCCATTCTAGGGACTTCCTATTTACTAGATTATTTCCTTTATTGTACAGAAGCCTTTTAGTTTTATGAGGTCGCATTTGTCAATTGTTGGCTCCAATACCTGAGGAAATAGAGTTGTATTGAGAAAGTCCCTTCCTATACCTACATCTTGTAGGGTGATGTCTGTGTTCTTCTAACAGTTTCAGCATTTCATTCAACCCAAGATGACACCTAAACTTGGCTGTGTTGTCCATGTGATGCTGGCTTTAAAGTCATGAAGGATACAAAATTAAAGGGGTTTTGGAATGTTCCTCCATGGTTTCACTGAGTCCAGGCAATATGTGGCAGTGGAATCTTTTCATGGAGGCCTGAGAAGCCATTAGGTGAATCTGTGAACCTAAAGCATTGGTTGTGATGGAGATCTCAAGATGCTGGAGATGCTAGAGCTGCGAGATATCGGCCAAAGAGAGCTGAACATAGGGACCAGTCCCAAAAAGATTT
Source organism: Peromyscus eremicus (assembly GCF_949786415.1). NCBI lineage: Eukaryota > Metazoa > Chordata > Mammalia > Rodentia > Cricetidae > Peromyscus > Peromyscus eremicus. Next base: position 219,921 of record NW_026734668.1, on the reverse strand, counting down.
GTATGTTGTGGACAGCAAAGTTGAAGGAGTAGGGCCATCTAACCCTTTGAAATTAAAGTCTCAACATCAGACATGGAGCTACAGGACTTGACATTTACCCTGATGGGTTTTGGTCTTGCTTTGATCCAGTATTTCTTTATTCTGCTCCCAGTCCTCCATTTTGGAATAGCAATGTACATTCTGTGGCACTTTATATTGGAAATATGTAGTTTACTTTTTTTATTTTACAGGGGTGCAATTAAGAAATTGCCTTGAATTTCAGTAGAGACTTTGGATTTTTAACAGTGTTGAGACTGTAGAAGGCTGTGGGGACCTTTGAAATTGGACAAAATGAATTTTGCATTATTATATGCCCACAGGACTATGGTGGCCAGGGAATGGAATGCCGTGGTTTGAATGAAAAATGTCCCCCCATAGTCTCAAGCATCTGAACACTTGGTCCCCAGTTGATGGCACTGTTTCAGTAGTTTTAGGAAGTGTGGCCTTGCTGGGGGAAGTATGTCACTGGGGGCAGTCTTTGAGAGTTTAAAGACTCAGGCCATTTCTAGTTTGCTTTCTCTGCTTTTCCTTATAGATCAAGATGTGAGCCCTCAGTTTCCTGATCCAGCTGCCAGGCCAACTGCTTGCTGCCATGCTTCCCTGCCATAATAGACTCTTAACCCTCTGGACCCACACGCCAAAATAAACCCACTCTTCTCTAAATTCCCTGGTCATGGTGTTTTATCATAGCAACAGAAAAGTAATTAATACAACATATAAACGTTATTGAAGGTTTGCTTATTTTTTCAGTTCGTCTAGAGATGTTCAGCTGTTGCTTCCTGTGGATTTGGGGCCACAGCTTTATCACTTTCATATGACATCAAAGATGAAGTTCTTAAGATCCACCTCGATTCCCAGTGCTGCTCCTGTGAATAGGCTATGTCCCCTCTGTGTTCCCTGCTGTCCAGTAGAGCGCAGGCAGGCTCAGCCTCCTTTGTCTTACTGGCCTCAAGAGGGTGCATGGAACACTATCAGGTCCTCAGTTTATCAAATACCTAGAATGCACCTGACGTGCATCTGTTTACCTCTGCAGTTTACCTCTCCAGATCTTCACCTGGGGAGTTTTTACTACCTGTCATTTTTAGCAGTGCCTGTGTATGGGTTGCCTCAGTGGGGAAAATGATCTAAATTACATGATCAACCGATGCTCAGTGAAGAATTCCAATTCTGGATTTTTCTGTTGCCTGCTTTCTTGGATTCCAAGGCTTCAAAATTTAAGGACTGGATTAAAATTAATAATTTATGTGCTTCATTGGGTTGTAGTCAAACTGTGTAATGTAATCTTTTACTTTAGTTATTTATTGATTCCCTATTATTCACTGCTCCATTCTCTTGTAATAGATGTGTAAGTGTGTCAAGATTTACATTTCTAATGTTTTGTTTGTGTGTGTTCTTCTGAAAGGTGCATTTCTTATTGGTATGGATCTTAACCCACATATATTGATGCTATATCTTGTATTGTTTTGTTCTGCTTGCTTTACACAGGTATTAAATTAATAATTCAAATTGTTCTTCCATTTGCAGACAAAGTGATCAATACCCATACATGGATATGTGTGAACATTACTTCAAAAGTGATACAACTGCTATACAAATTTGGAGAGTCATTGTACTATTAAGTATTATGTAAATATGAAACTATTATAAAATAGTTTATTTCAATCACAATTGATCACAAATTAAATTGTTTCTAAAGCAACGGTTTCAATAATCAAAGATGGCCTGATATGAAAACAGCAGGAATATTTCATTTTCATCTTGTTCTGAGAAAAGGCAGACAAATTTAAACTCAGCAACTTTTTTTTTCCTTCTTGTGTCTTAATTCCTTTTAGGTAATTTTTAGATGATGTAATGGACCAACTGCATTCTCTCTATGTAGTTTCCAATGTGTCTTATTGAGGCAGGACTGTCCCTCATCCACTGGGCTTGGCACCCCTGTCAAAGGTCACTTAACCATATGGATGGAGATTTATTTCTGGACACTATGGTATTCTCCTGGACTGTTTGTCTTTTTTGTATGCCCAATACCAGAATATTGGGATAACTAACTTTATACTGTGGTTTAAAATCAGAAAGTGTAGGGCCTGGAGAGAAGACACCTGTTCTTGCAGAGTACCTGCATTTGGTTCCCATCACCCACATGGAGGCTCACAACCATCTGTAACTCCAGTTCTAGGGGAACTCCTACCATCTTTTGAAGCTCCATGGGCACTAAACACCGATGTGGAACATAAGAATACAATCAGGCAAAACACTCACACATAAAATAAAATTAATAAAATAAAAAGATCTAATGAAAATGCAAAACAAAAATATCAGATGTGAGGCTTCAAAATTGGACTTCTGTCTCCATTTTTTGTTACTTTGAACGTTGTTTTGACTATTTATCTGTGTTCTCGTCTAACTTAGCAAACGTGGTTATGGTGATTTTTTTCAATTCTTTCTGATGGCCCTCCTGGTCCTGAGTTTCTTTCAGTGTAACCTCTGGAGTTTTAATTTGTTTTTGAAATTGTTGATATATATGCCTTTTCATGTTGTGTTGGGATTTGAGGGTTTAAAGAGAACACTTTTCCAAGACTGCACACTGCCTTAGCATATAGGAAGACTGTCGCCAGTGGACCAGAGGCTCAGTCATCTGTATAACCTCTCGTAGCTTCTTGTTCCCATGGTACCTGCACTTAGACCTGCAGCTCCTAAATGTTGCTGGCCTGTTGAGAGGGGCTTCCAACGGCCAATCAATTTCCTTCAGCCTTCCAAGTCAGGCAGGATAGAAACTAGTTTGTCATATAGCTGCTATATAACCCAGACCATTGAATCCATAGGCCCATCTACCATGTCAGTACCAGTACAGGGGCTAAGTGTTCCAGATTTCTCCTACTTGTTCTACATTATGTATAGTAGAGATAGGGGCAGAGAGAGACATACTCGAAAATTTTCCTACACCCATTGCTAGAATTCTTTCTTGTTTTTATCATGACCTATATGCTGTGGCTTTTCAACTGACCTCTACACTTCTCATGGGTCTTGGAGTTCATGTATTCTTGATTATCATAATATGAATGCCACCTATTTTGGAAAATGTTTAACATGGTATCTGTATAACTGGATGTCATCTTCATACAATATCTGAATATAAATCTTAAATAAATTTCAAATAAAAAGTTAAATACTAATAATGGTTTAAAAATCATACAAGAACCTGGATGGTGGTGGCGCATGCCTTTAATCCCATCACGCAGGAAGCAGAGGCAGGTGGATCTGTGAGTTTGAGGCCAGCCTGGTCTACAAAGTGAGTTCCAGGACAGGCTCCAAAAGCTACACAGAGAAACCCTGTCTTGAAAAACCAAAAAAAAAAAAATCATACAAGAATTGCACTTACCATACACACCTCTGTGCACTCAGAATGGGAAACTGCCTAGTGGTGCCTACAAATGCAGAAGTAATAACTCAGCTATAGGATCAACACGTGGTGAGGGCGTCACTGTATGGCAGGACCTTGGCCCTTCCTCACATACTCCTTCAGAAATACTTGACTTTAATCATCTGTCACTGGGAATGAAAGGACTTAGGGATCATTCATCCATGTAATTGGTCAAGGGAGTACAATAGAAATGAGATGTTCTTCAGTCTTCCTCCATATCCTAACTGATTTTGCATGTTGACTTTTCCACCGTCAGATGGAGACTATCAGAATTCTGATGAACAGAGCATCAGGATAAAAAGGCATAGTAGGAACAGGTGTCATCATCAATCACTTGTGATGAAATGAGGAAAGGCATGGAAAGAAAGAGGGAGAACGAGTGCATCAACAAAGTCCGGCTGAAATTTCAGTCCGTCTGAGTTTGAACATTGTTAGAGGATGCAGAACCTCATCCAGGGATGACTTGGGTAACAAACCAAGGGGCTGTGCAATTCTGAAAGACATTGTGACTGATATTTGCTCTTTTGAAGCCTCTTGCTTGATGCTTTGATAGAGGACATTTTTAGCTAACTGATTATTTACCATATGCCGCTTAACAAACAACCCATACTTCTTAGTGCCTTATAAAATTATTTATTTTTGGTAGACACAAATCTATATGCAGTGTGAAAATACTCATGTTTCCACATACGTATGTCAGTACAGTAGTGCACAGATCAGTGTGCAAGTGCACACAAAGGAAAACACTGGCATTGCTATCACTCAGAACCCCACCGAGAGATTGATTGATTGATCATATTTGATTGCACAAAGCATTTTATAAGACACATAAAAAGCCCCAGCTTCCAAAGAAATAAGGGATGGGGATAAAGAACATAGGAAAGCCAAGTAATTGCCCTATATCATAAAAAGGATCTGAAAGCTTATAAAATACCTGAATGCTTAAAAAACACATTAAGCACTTTGGACAGGAGCCATTTTGCAAGTTCAGAAACAGGAATCAAACAGGCAGTGCTCTAGCGAGGCCTCGTAGTCTGGGTTCTTAGGTCAAGAGGGACATGCAATCGAGATGTCCAGAAGGCAGCGAACCAGAGCTGGCAGGCCTGGGTGGCATAGAGGGGCTGGCCAGCTGCAGTCCCCTCTCTCCAGCAGGACCTGAAGACAGAAAGACAAAGATCAGAGCCAAGTCACACACATGATACTCTCCTCGGCTTTCTCTTTACTTTTCTTGGGTCTCCAGGAATATCCCTATCCCCATCAGAATTCCTTATCTCTGCTCTTAGCTCTACTGTCCCTCAGGCAGCAGTCCCTTTTGGTCAAACCTGGGGTTTCTAGATATGATCCTCACTGAGTCGAGGAAATTCTCTATCTCCTCACCCTGAAAATTTGCTGGCCTAGCCTACATCACCCACTCTGCTAGACCTCAGTGACAATTAATCTCTCAAGCTTTATTAATTGCCTTTTGTTCCAGCATGTCCACCCAGAGTGGCTTCCTACCCACAAACCAATATCCATTGGTGTTTTTGTCTCAGCAGTATCCAGACTCCATCTCAGCCTCCCCGGCCATATAATAATACTCCTCTGATCTCATGAAGCCTTTCCTGTTTTGTGTTGGCCAATGAAATTCACTGGCAAAATTCAGCCTGATAAGGGTGTCTAGGTTCTGTATCTACATGGGGAATTCCCTGAAGTCATCATCATGATCTTGTTCCATTTCAGACCCTTATCCCCTGTGCATGTCCTCCCAGTCCATCTCAGTCTACACTGGGACACAACCATGCATTGGGAACCATTATACCCAGTTCTATTCTTTCTACTTGATATACCTTTCTCCCCTGGAGCACGACTTTGCTATCTCAGGGACCTCAGCCTACCTGTTTCTTGATGTCAGCGCACTGGACAATTTTTATAGAGTAAAACCTTTGGTAACCTGAAGAGTCACTGAGTAGCCCCTAGGCATCATCTCTCAAGTCAGTCTTAGGAACTTGAGTGCTTGGCTCCAAGACAGTTCAAACCACCAACTCTGGGTTCCTATAGCTCCTCACACAGCTTCCCTACATACCTGGCATGCCACAGGGCTGGTGATGTCATCACACAGCTTCCCATCTGCCAAATACCCTTACATACCTGGCATGCCACAGGGCTGGTGACGTGTCTGCGAAGAATTCTTCAGAGCCAGCAGAGCTTCAGCAGCCTCCAGCATCTCCTGCCACTCCAAGGTAGCAGAAACCGAAGCCTGGTTGGAGGCACTGGGGCTCTGCAGGAGAGAGGGTGTGAGAGAATAAAGACTAGGGCAACGTGTGTCCTCTTCTATGACAAGTGACCCTCTAGCACCCAGTTTCTCCCAGCTGCCCCTCGCCCTGCCCAGTCTACTTGTGTCCATGTCTCCAAAGCTTATTGCCTCCCACTGTTCTGAATCCCATGTCTTTGCCAGGACCTGTGGCTGCAGTAGCATAGAGTCAGCAGTGGCACAGGGCTGAAGAATCAGGCTTGGGTACCTGGAAGAAGAAGAGGAAGGGCTAGGGGATTAAAAGTTCTCGTGGAAATATACTACCAGTAGACAGAGTAGCAGGTATTTGCAATACCAAGATTTGGGAATCCAAATGATTGCATGGATATTTATCCTCAGGCTTTGGGCAAGCCCTTTCTATTGGTTGATTCATTTTCCTTTTAGTCCCTCTTTTACTGCATCTCAGAGACAATACTTTGTGCTGGCTTTTTCCTCCCTGGGCTACCGTGAAGATGAGGATGAGGAAGCGCAGTGTCTGTGTTTTAGTCTGAAAGTGGCTAAGGCATGTGAGTACCATCCCTTTTCAGTAGTTGCATCTTGCCTCCTCTTTACCCAATCCCCTCTGGCCATGAAAGACAATTCAGGTTCACCTCTAGCGATTCTTTCCTGCTGTCCTTTGTTCATTCCCCTGAGGCCCTGTGGCCCTCCTTATAACGCTCCCAGATTTCAACAGGACCTTCCTTTTCCATCTGTCAAAAAGTAATGACATTCTCAACACTTTGAAGGCTTACTATGTGGTACACCTTGTGTTCGTACTAAGATGTAGACTATGTTCACCAACACGCTTGCTGGGAACACAGAGACTTGGAAAAATATTCACTTGTCCAGACCCTCATGGATAGAAATTGTCAAAGCTGAGAGTCCTCTGCTCTTGCTGATTTCTCCTTCCCCTACTCGTCTGCTTCCTTCTTCCTGTTGTCAATCCTCCTGATGCTACTAGCTCCCATGGCACTAGGCGCAAGGTTGGAAATCTGCAAACGCAGTGCATTCGGTGTTCCTGGTCCTACTCACATGCTTGCCATGGCAGAGGGCCCATGGGGCTCCCCAGAAAGGGAAACCGTCAGTTGTTGCCCCATGGTCTCTGGAGTATACGGCACAGATGTTGGTTCTGGGAGCTGACTCAGCAGCACAGGCCCTTGAGAACTTTCCTGAAGGGGCAGAGATAAAAAATGAGGATCAAGCACCCAGATGTTCACAGAGAGATAAAGGATGAGTATAGTTTTGTATGAAAATAAGAACACAGAATTCAGAGCTGTGGAAACCTTGAAGACCATCCAGCCTTACCTTTTACTCTGATTTGAGAATACTGAGGTCCAGGGAGAAGTGATTTTTCCAGTGCCACAAGAGGAGTAGGTCATAGGGTTAGAAATGGAAACTGTCTTCGGGATATAGTAGAAAGGGTGTGGGCAATGGCTGATGGGGAAATCCCCCTTGGGCAACAGGCTCTTCTTACCTCCTGGGTTGCTGTGTCAACCTGGGCCTGGAGCTGACGTACAGTGTTCTTTCCAGCTATAAAATAATAGTCACATTTGGACTGAGACTTCCTCCCCTACCATCTCCTTTATAAAAACACCCCATACCCACACTGAAGCCTCATGTTATTATTGAACTTTTCGGCTCCCCAATGCCTTGCCAAATCATTCCTTCCTGGAAACACTTGGTACCTGACAATGATTCTTTTTTTACACACCAGAGAGTTCTTGCTAAAGGTCACACTGCAAGTCAGCGATGGGACTAGTAACAGAAATACTCATGCTTCTTCCCCAAGTTCAGGTCCCCTATCTAGTGAAAGACACTTACTGCAAACTCCTTCTTCCACAGTCAATTTCTTGACATGAATGTGCGATTTAGGGGCAGCAGCCATAATCCTTCTCTGTCTCCGAAGCAGGCGTCTCTTTATCAGTATACCCTGCTTCTTCTTGGAGGCACTCACAACAGACAAGGCCTTACGTAGTTCCCTAAAGCAGGGGGGATTGAAGACCTAATGTTAGTTACATATAGCAGAAGCTTGATCCTTTCCTTTCCCAGACACTACACACAGGAAAATAAGGCACAATTTTGACACTCCCAAGACTTAAGAGGCAAAAATGCTTTTATCCCCTTATTTGAACAAGCAATCTGCTGGTGTGTTGGGACTAGGCTGAGTCTCCCAAGTTGCACCAGTCATTATAACTTGCCTCATTGAAATGTCATACGTTATTCATTGGCTCAGTAAATGCCTCAAGCATAACTGGTATTTAATTATGTCCAATGAACAAAATGCTACAGCAATCTGACAAGAGCTTTTTTAGAAAGTGAAAGAAAGAACTTCCCAATTTAGTTAACAAGTTCAACACTACTTTTAAGAAGAAGTAAAAGATGGTATAGGAAGAATTACTGGCCAGTATTCCTTATGAACATTAGATGCAAACCTCTCTCATGAAATTTTAGCAATTTGAATCCAAGAATGGATGAAAAATACCCAATATCAAGCATAGTTTACCCTAGGAATGCAAGACAATTTCCATTTAAATGCCAATACTAAAGCAGGGTCTGGTGGCATATGCCTATATCCTAGCATTCAGAAGGTTCAGACAACTGGATTCCAACAGGTTTGAGGCCAGCCTTGGCTACGCTAGAAACATACTTACTGGTGAAAAGATAAATAATTCTTTTTCAATAATATATATAATCTTAATATTATTTTTATAATTTTTATTTAATATTCAAAATGATGGATTAGTTATGACATTTTCACACATGTTTACCACTGTACTTTACTCATACATACCTCCATTGCCCTCCATTACTCATGTTCCACCCAGTCCTCTTCTTACACACAAACAGTTCTTCTACTTTCACGTTACACACACACACACACACACACTTAAATGTAGACTCTACACATGAGAAAACATGACATTCATCTTTACTTTCCTTCATTACTCTCGTTTCCACCACCTTTAGTTTCTTTTCTTTCTCTGAATGCTGTCTCTTCCACTTGGGTGTATGTAAGTCTATACACATGTGTCCATGAATTAGATTGTGTTGATGACAGAAAACACGTGATACTGAAAAGACAGACTAGAATACTCCAACCAAAAATTCAGAAATGAGCCACAATATCTCTCTATACAGACCTCTAACCATATGCACACATTAAACTTTAGGCCATAGCTGGCACATAGGGACAAAAAAACCCATCAAAATGAATAAAAGGCATATAGATTGAAAGAGAGGAAGTAAAAGACTGTCTTTTAGTTATGTACTTTACTATAATATTTTTATTAATTCTTTGATAATTTCATATATGCGCACAATGTATTTTGATCATATTCTACCTGACTCCTCCCCTAGTTCCTCCCAGACCCACCCCCACCCCCACCATGTCCTCTTTCTGTGTATAGTATTTTCATCAACCTTGTGAGACATGTTAATATAATGCATTTTTTAACCTATTCACACCCGCTCCTCCCCTAACTCTTCCTATGTCCACCATCTACCTTCCCACCCTCCAAACTTTGTGTCCTCTTTCTTCTTCTTTAACCATCCACCAAGATGCCATGTGCCATCCTGAGTGTGGCACCATCCACAGGAGCATGGCTGACTCACTGAGGCCACACTTTAGAGAAAGCCAATTCTCCCTAGCCCCCAGGGCTATCAGCTGTCCATAAGTCCTCAGGCAGGTGTGGAGACTCATGACCCCCTCGCCCAATCATGCTAGATTAGTGACTGGCTTGATAGTCTGCAAGATCTGTGCTATGAGTTCACAAGTACAGTGGTCCCGTCAAGAGCAGAAGACACTGTTTTGCCCTGGTCTTTCCTGACGTTTAGTCTCAAAATATCCCTGCCTCCTCTTTCAAGTATTCTCTGAACCTTGGTGGGGTGGGGGACAGGGAAGAGGGGAGTGGGGGAAGGAGTGGAGGGAAAGGGGAGCATATGATACAAATGTCCCATTTATGGCTGAACTTTCCAAAAACAATGTTTTCTGCACTTTGATCAATTATGAATGCTTAACTGCATTTCATTGAAAAAAATCTCGGGATTTTCTTCCTTTAAAAGTGACATAATATTTGATACAGAAAATACTTCACATTCTGGATAAAAGTCATCTGTAAATGTTTGAAATGCTGTACAAGGTATTTGAACAGAAAATTTAGTAGGCACAAACCCACTAAAATTCAATATATTAGAAATAATTAACTGGAGGCTCAAAGTGTTTAAAATGACATCTTTAATAATACTAAAATAAAGAAAATATCTGTTAAGAATATTGGAACAATCACTGAAAGGTATACTGTGCTCACTGATCAAAACATTCAAAAGGTCAGGATTTCCACTCTGTAATCATCAATAAAAGGAAAAGTTATTGCTCAAAGTTCTCTAGCAATGCATACGACACAAAATGGCTAACGACATTTGGATGAGGACAAAGATGGAGGACTGAACTCTGGAAATTCGCTATCATCCTACAACATGGTGGTAAGCACCAAGGCACGGAGTCACCTTAGGACAGGACACACACAGCACTGAAATCGAAGGAAGGCCACGAACAGCACAACAAGGCTCTACCATAATTACACAATAATGACACAGAAAAAAAGTGGATGCCCTTAAGGAAAAAGAAGCAAACAAAGGTCAATGGCTCCAACAACGTGCAGGACATAACCCATAACAATCACAATTCTAAGTGTAAAGTGCTAAATTTAAAAACCTATGTCTGGACCCCTGACGACTGTCCTGCACATTGCAGGCCACCAAATACTTTCCATCTTTCACCAGAAGCACTTAGGAGCAGATATGCAGGTAACCTGTGCAGAGCAAACCCCTCACAAAGAAAAACTAGGGTCCAGGCCTTCTGGCCTTAGGGCGCCAAGGCCAGCCCTTGCTCTCGGGTTTTATGAACCATTTGGGCCATGCACCTTGTGAGGGCATTGAAAAACATCTCAGTCCTAACTCAATGCAGCTACCACAGGCAGGCTTCGTGAGCACTTTTGTCCGTGGAAACCCCACGGAAGGAGAACTCACCGTATAACCGAAGACCTCTGCATTTTCAGTTCAGCCAGCAGAACTTGCGTTCAGGCTGCTGATCTGGCCAGAGTGAAGATAAAAAGCAAAGGAAGAAACAAAGAAAGTTCCGAGGGGCGGGATTTGGGACACAGGCCACACACCAGAAATGTATCCACTGGTTGAGCACAATGTACTGAACTGAAGCAGGCAGGAACCAAGGAAGCAGCAATAGGGCTTAGGGCCATGGAGGAGGCGGGGCTTAGGGCGATGCAGGTGGCCGGCCTCCAACTCTGCAGCCAGCATAGTGGGAGCTCAGGAGATCTCTGCAAAGAAGTGCTGGAGGGGGGTGTCCCTCATGCCATCACACACTCTCTTGGAAGCATGGTCTTCATCTCCCTCTTCCTACCTGCTGGGCAGTCTCATTTCCATGTGGTCTGGAACATCCTTCAGGGGGGCTGGGTTGGTCAGAGCAGGCCTCCCCACTTCTCCATCCTCAACACCTCAACCAGGAGTGCACATCACAGTAGCCCAGTGGGGTGATAGACAGCAGCCATGAGGGGCCGCAAAGATGAGGCCTCAACTCTCTTTTTCAGACTCTGAGAAGCCAACAATACTGCCCGGAAGGGGTGGTCTTTCCTCACACCATGGGGAACATATTCAATGACCCAAGAGGAACCAGGGAGGCTGCTCGTCCCAGAAGGACCTGGAAGGGCCGGTTCCAGAGAGCCCTGGCTCGTGTGTCCAAGTTCTTCAGGTGAGGGCTCTGAGTCTGCCCCTGCCTCTCTCATCACTCCCAGCAGGCCAGGATGTCCCCTTCCTCTCCCCCAGAGAGCACCCCAGCCCTCCCCTCAGTTCCCACAGGGCTCCTGGGGGTCCACTTGTGTCTCTTTTTCCTTCTTAGGCGAGGACGCCGCTCATTCCGAGGCTGAGTCCACGTGAGTCTGAGACACGGGGCCACGACAGAGAGCAAGACCTTCTGCTGTCCAGGCCCCTCCTCTCCCAAGAATCTTGTTAATGAGGTTGAAATAAAGGCCGGTGTGCTTTACAATGTTTTGGCTTCATGATATTTTCTTCATACTCCATATTGACATCAACTTAAGATGTGCTGGGGATGATGTTTTGGTGGCGGGTGGGGATGGGGATATCTTGGAGGGGAGAGCAAGTATCTCTCGGAGTACTCCAAGGGCTTCATGTTCCCCCTTGAGGCAATGATGCTTGCTCCGTTGGGGGTCTTTGTTGCAATTGGTCTCCAGTCAACAGTTTTTTTTCCTCACAGCTGGCAGCTCTGACCCGCACACTTCCATACAGCCAGGAGGAGACTTGTAGGCCTCTCTCCACTGTTGTTCAGCAGCTCTCATAGCTGAGAAAGCTTGAGCAGAGTTTCTGAAGAGGTGGGACAGGGGCACACACAAAGACTCTGTGGAGCCTCTAAAGGGCTTTAGACTTGGTGCTCACAAACAGTACCCAATCACCCACAGCTCCTCCAGTCAAGAGAACCACCAAGAGACAACCTTGTCACCACTACACAAGGTTACTCTCCCTGTGATGAGGGGTTCTTGGCTCCCTAGGGGGACTGTGAAAGGCACTGGAACAGTTTTCCAGGGCCAGGCTGCAAGGGAGATGAAGCACAGCTCATCTTTTACCCTCAGGTGGAGGAGTCGCTGGGCAGTTTTACGGAACTCTGAAATGCATACTTGCTACAGGAGAACATAAATAAGATACAGAAAAACACAAATACCCCTCGCCCTTTAAATTACACAGGCTCCTGTATGCTTCAGACTGATGGAGTGAAAAAATGCTTGGCCAGGGCCAGCTGTGAGAAAGCATTGTCCTTCCTTGCTGAGAGAGGGAAGGTCTTCTCAGAGAGGCAGGTAGTGTACAGGCAGACAGTAGCATTTCAAGGCCCAAGGCCCTTTCCTCTATTTCTGAAGGATAGCCAGGGTGGGAGCCACAGAGAGAGAATGGTTGGAATTTGTATTGCTTATGTTTTTGTTTCTTTCAAAAACAACCCACAAAAAGACTCTCTTTCGGCTCACAGATTAAACGGGTCCAATTCACGCTGGAGGGGAAGGTGGCAGGTTCATAGTGGCAGCAGCAGGAGGCGAGATTCCACAGTGGGAAAACCAGAATGCATGCAGCAGGAGACACTGGCCTTTGTATTTTCATTGTTATTCAACCCTGGAAACCAGTGCATGTAACGACATCGTCCACACTCATGGCGAGCCCTTCTCTCCTCATGTAAATGTTTCTGGAAACATCCTCCTAGACACCCTGGAGATATGTCTCCCAGTGGATTCCAAATCCAGTCAGATGGACAGTGAAGATTAACCATCACCAAGTAGCTAATCCCAGTGTGATCAATGACTTAGAGATGATCTTTCTGTGGCACGTCTGAGGGCCTGAGCATCATCCCTCCCCACCAGTCCTCTCTCTACTGACTTGGTCCCTGTGCTATTAACACCATGGACCTAGAGCAAGCTGGGGAGACAGGGCCTGTTTCATCCCACAGCTTAGGGTCCTATAATTGTTGAAGACAGATAGGAACTCAAGGCAGGAAGTGAAGCAGAGGCCATAGAGAAATGTTGCTTACTGCCTAGCTCTCATGGCCTTCTCAGCCTACTTTCTTCTAGAAAACAGGGCCACCTGCCCAGGGACGGCACCAGCCCAGTGGGCTGGGTCCTCCGCCATCAATCGATCATCACAAAACATGCACACCACTCTGATGGAAGGATTTCCTCCACTGAGGTTTCCTCTTCCCAGATGATCTTAGCTTGTGTCAAGTTGACAAAAAAGTAACTAACTCAGACCCAAACTCAGCTGGGAAGGTTAGCTCCACGTCATCACTTGCCCAGTCCTGATCGAACCTCACATGCAGGGCTTAGAAGTTTCAACTCCCAGGAGATAGACAGTCTGCCCAGTGGTTATGCCTTCTTAGTTTGTAAACTTCTGCATGTCCCTCTGTGTGTGTGTGTGTGTGTGTGTGTGTGTGTGTGTGTGTGTGTGTGTGATTAAACAATGAATGTCTATTGAAATATTTGGTGAAATTTGGTTCCACTCAGTAGCTGCACTAGAAATCCAGAAGCAGAGGTGGATAACGGCAGCTGGACTGAGCCATGAGGAGCCTTCACATCGATCGGCTCCTCTTACCAGAGGACCCATTCTGACCAACACCTTCCAAGTTGACTGTAACCATGGCCATAGAACTACCTGCCCACTGCCCACAAGGTGCTCACTGGTATTTTCAGGACTACGTTTTGTTTTCCAAAGGATGTACTCTGCTGCTGATCTCAACTCTTGCTACAATCACCTATCACGGTCCTTCTAGGCCAGCAATTCTCAACCTGTGGGTCGCGATCCCTTTCTGGTTGCATTTTAGATATCCTACATATCACATATTTATGATTCATAATAGTAGTAAAATTACAGTTATGAAGTAGCAATGAAAATAACTTTATGTTGGAGTCACCACAACACGAAGAACTGTATTAAAAGGTTGCAGCACTAGGAAGGTTGAGAACCACTGTTGTATTCTAGGCTTTGGTGGACCTGTCTCCTGCCTCCCAGTCTACAGAGCCATAGAGTCATGGCTTCACAGGAGAGGATACTGTCCTCTGCCCCTCCCCACACACTCACAAGTGACTCACATACTCTCACCAATAACACTGCTATTCTCCTAGCCTGGGAACCAGGGCATGGTCCTGTGCAAGAGTGGGCTCTTCTTAGGGCCCAGCACTTGAGGAGTTTTATCCAGGGGTTCTCACAGCTGTGTGGATATGTTCCCCCTAGCTTTCTTGAAGGAAAACTCAAAATAAAATTGTATGCATTTAGTATGTAACACATTGAGAAATGACTACCTACCATCATCAAGCTAAATAGCACATCAGTCACCCTCCAGAGTCACATTATTCTTCTGTGGTAAAAGCATTTAAGATCTTCCACCATGCACATTTCCAGTATGCTGTGAAGTCTTAAACACATATGTGTTGAACATATGTGTTTGATATAGATTTAAATTTATAATTTTGTATCATATAGGAACCAAAATAGTCAGTGTTGATGGGGGTAAATAACTTCTATACGGCTAACACAAACTTATTATCCACTTCATACATCATATATAGCACACAGACAACGTATAACTATACATGCTAACAAAGTAGGATCACCAAGGAATACATTATATTCTTATAATAAAAAGTAAGTTTGTGCCCTTAGGCTGTCACTTATACGGGCACGTTCCCACTTGCCATCCCCACCCCACCCCCACTTTGCTGGCATCCACTTCTCTATGCATTCCTTCTCTTGTGAAAGCAGGTAACACATTCTTTTGTTTCACTGTTCCCATGTTGTTGTAAACAACAGTCAACTCTTAGACCTGCCAAGATTTCTGTCTGTCTGTGGCAAAATGATGTTTCATTTTGTGTGTACATACATCTGTGCACATAGAGAGGAGTATTTTTTTACAGATGCTGTGGATTGAACGTCAGTCTTTACACTTGGTAAGTAAATGCTCTCTCAGTTGGCTCTATTCCCAGACCATTTTCAAGCTGAAAGGAATGTAACTGTATCTCACTAATTTGCACACCATTTGTGTTTCAGCTCATTCTGTAGCACAGGGAAGTCATCAACTTGTTATCCTTCTGGCTCAGCCTCCCAAGTGCCTGTAATTGCAGGGTTTGCCCTCAGATGCAGCTCTATTCCAGATCTATTTATCTACGAGCAGACATTTAGATTATGTCCCTGGATCAGGTACTGTAGGTGATGCTTCAGTCAATGTGGGAATGCAGATACTGCTCGGGTGACTGGTTCGAGGTCTTTCGGGATACCACCAGTGCAGGTACAGTTAAGAGGCACGGTGGTTCTGATTTGGATGTTTGGAAACACATGCAGTGGTTTCCATCGCCGCTGTTTGGACTCACACTTTAACAATATTGGACAAGGGGTAATGTTGCTCCTTGTTGACACTAACTCCCATCTCTCGTAGTAAGCCCAACACAAAAAGGTGAGATGACCTCTCCCTGTGAATGTGATTCACATTCTCCAGACGATTATTATTGCCAAGGACCTTTGTCTATAATTGGTGGCCATTTGGACATCTCATTTCTAACAATGCCTACACAGGTCCTTAGTCCATTTGCAAACAGGGATATCTGTGAGTTTCCTTTACTATTGAGTTCTGTACCTTTTCTATATTTTTGGATATTAATTGCTCCTTTACGCCTACATGAAGCCCCGATAAAATGTGCAGCATCTAGAGGGAGAGACACAGCGCTGAGGAGGATTCTGTGCTGGCTATATGGTTGCCTGAGGGATAGTACAACCTTTTCACCTCAGCTGAAATCACACAATTCTCCAGCCATCAACACTTGCTGCTGCAGTGAAAACATTGTTTAGAGAAACAGGCCTGGAGAGGCAGCTACTAATGACCAGTCACAATCAGTGGTGGATCTGGCCCTGGCCCCCATATCTCTCTAGGCTCACACAGAATTCTCCGTCCATCACATCCATCCTCAGACCACTTCTGTGATGCTTTCTCTCGTGTGGTTTGGTGGGAGTCAGACACATAGGAGGATGTGAGGACAGTAGATCTGGGTTTTTCCAGCAGTGAGTTTGGTGGTCAGGTTTGGGAAGCTTTGGTGGGTTGGGCTTCCCTTGGTTGTCATGAGTGTTGGGAGTGTTTTTGAGATATGTTCTCACTACATCAGCAAGGTGGCTGTAGTGGTGTGAATGAGTACAGGTTCGTATGTTTGAATACTTGGTTCCAGTTGGGGGGACTGTTTGAGAAGGTGAAGAGTTATGGCCTTGGTGGAGTAGATGTGTCACTGGGAGTGGGCTTTGAGGTTTCAAAGCTCACACCATTCCTGGGGGGCGGGTGGAGAAGACGGCTCTGGCTCTTTCTCCATCCTGGTTGTTGTCTCAACACGTAAGCTCGAAGCTACAGCTCCAGCGACATGCCTGCCTGCCTGCTCAGGACCATGTCTACCAGCCTGCTACCATGATCCCTGCTATGATGACGAGGACTCAACCTATGAAACTGAGAACAAACACCCAACAAAATGCTTGTTTCTTTCATAAGTTGCCTCTGTCATGATGTCTCCTCAAAACAATAGAGAAGGAACTAAGACAGTGACGTGAAACTCAGCATGTATCCCATGCTGAGCTCAAACTTACAACACTCCAGACTCAGTCTCCTGTAATGGGGTGGCAGGCATGTGCCAACACTCCCAGTTTATGTGAATCAACTATACTGTGTGCTTTATTCCATCTACACCTGAGAGGAAGTAGGTGTGGAGCAGAGCTGCTGATGGGCAACAGTCTGTCACGGGGCCAGTCACTTGCCACTTGGGGCCGGCACACACTCATCAAGATACCTGGTTAGCACACCACAAGAGCACTTGTTCAGCTATGTTCATATCAGCATTGTTTGTAATAGCCAGAACCTGGAAACAACCTAGATGCCCTTCAACTGAAGAATGGATAAACAAAATGTGGTACATATATACAATGGAATACTACTCAGCAGAGAAAAACAATGACATCATGAGGTTTGCAGACAAATGGATGGATCTAGAAAAAATCATCCTGAGTGAGGTAACCCAGACTCAGAAAGACAAACATGGTATGTACTCACTCATAGGAGGATACTAGATGTGGAACAAGGATGACTGGACTGCTACTCACATCACCAGGGAGGCTACCTGGGAAACAGGACCCCAAGAAAGACACGGGGATCGCCCAATGACAGAGAAATGGAATGGGATCTACATGAACAGCCTGGACATGAGTGGGGGTAGTGAAGGGCGAGGGTCGAGGGAAAGAGAGCTTGAGGGAGCATGAGATCCCAGCTGGATCAACAACAGAGAGGGAGAACAAGGAATAGGAGACCATGGTAAATGAAGACCACATGAGAATAGGAAGAAGCAAAGTGCTAGAGAGGCCCACAGAAATCCACAAAGATACCCCCACAAAAGACTGCTGGCAATGGTCGAGAGACAGCCCGAACTGACCTACTCTGGTGATGGGATGGCCAAACACCCTAATTGTCGTGCTAGAAACCTCATCCAACTACTGAGGGATCTGGATGCAGAGATCCATGGCTAGGCCCCGAGTGGATCTCTGGGAGTCCAATTAGTGAGAATGAGGAGGGTTTATCTGAGCGAGAATTGTTGAGACCAAGGTTGGATAAAGCACAGGGACAAATAGCCAAACGAATGGAAACACATGAACTATGAACCAATGGCTGAGGGGTCACCAACTGGATCAGGCCCTCTGAATGGGTGAGACAGTTGATTGGCTTGATCTGTTTGGGAGGCATCCAGGCAGTGGGACCGGGTCCTGTGCTCATTGCATGAGTCGGCTGTTTGAAACCTGGGGCCTATGCAGGATCGCTTGGCTCAGCCTGGGATGAGGGGACTGGACCTGCCTGGACTGAGTCTACCAGGTTGATCTCAGTCCGCGGGGGAGGCTTTGCCCTGGAGGAGGTGGGAATGGGGGGTGAGATGGGGGAAATGTGAGGGGGGCGGGAGGGGGGAGAACAAGGGAATCTGTGGCTGATATGTAGAACTGAATTGTATTGCAAAATAAAAATAAAAAATAAAAAATAAAAAAAGATACCTGGTTAGATTCTGAGGGGAAACCCCTGCAGCCTCGTTGATGCTTTATTTCCAGTAGAACATCCAGGTAAGTCTTACCAGGCTCTTTAGCTGTTGTGAGCATAAAAGAAACTGCCACTCAATTGAAAATCGTCCAAAGAATCAGAAGAAATAGCAAACAGAAGCGCGAGGCTGAGAGCAACAGTCTTTAGTTAAACCACACAGAAGAAACACATTGGAGCATGCTGAGAACCCCGGGGCAAAGTGAAGAAATGAACCAACAGATGAACAGAAAGATACAAGCCACAATGGAAGAGTTAACCAAGAATTGGAGCATGCCAGAAATAGAAATGAAAAGGCCGTTTCGAAAGGAGTAGGAGTACCAAGCCACAAGTTGGGATGGAAACAACATAAAAATCAGACGCCTGTGTCCTGTTAGAAACTGAGAATGCTACAAACAGAAATAATTCCAGCTGGAACATACACTGCAGCCGGGTGGCCGGCCCCGTGCACTAGTTCACATGTTCTTGGAAACAGCATCCAGCAGGGATTGCTCTACTTTAAAACCTTTACCCATGGTACATCTCCAAATTCTTTCTCCTCCTACTGCAGATCAGAATCGTGCACTGGCTGTGTTGGTATATGCTTGTATCCTCACCAGTAGGGAGGCTGAGGCAGAAGGATTATGAGTTTCAAGACCAGCCTGGGTAAGATAGGGTGACACTCTCCACCAGACCTACAACAAAACAAACAGCTGCTTCCGACATCAATGTTCTGGGTCTCATGTGTTGACCCCATGGCCAATCATCATGTTCTAACCAGCTTTTCTCCAGCTCTGCTACACGCTAGGCTGGGGCATCCTCAAGGTAAGGACCACGGAGAGTTCCTCAGGCATGCTGCCCTTTTTCAAGACTCACAGCTGGGTGTGGCTCTTCTGCCAGATGTGGTTAGTGAAGATTTTCTCCCATTCTGCATGAAGTCTCTTCAGTGGATTAGCGGCTCTCTTTGCTGTTGGCCTCATTTGCTAACAAGCACAGGTCTTTTCAGGAACTCCTTGTCTGTGATGATGATATCTGCTTCTAGCACAGGCAGAGTTTCAGGTCTTACACTAAGACTAGTCATTAGCTTGCCATGGATTTCTTCACAGAGTGAGAGGTGGGGATCTAGCTTCATTCTTCTGCAATTGGAGTGCAGCATTCTAAGTGAATGTCAGACAGACAAATCTTGCATGTCAGACAGACAAATCTTACATGTTTTCTCACATTTGAGGATCCTACATTGTATATAGATCATAAAATCATGGCTATGTAAAGGACATCCAAGTAGAAGCAAAATGGTCTAGAAAGAACTGAGGGGCTTGTCATAAGTGGGAGGGGAACCGAAGGAAGAGGAGGGGGCCGTGGGGGCTGCTCATATACTTGCATTACACAGTCTGCATGAAATTCGGTTCTATGTACAACACATAAACACCAGTTATAAAACAAAATGCACAATAGCATGTTGAGTACATCAAAGAGAAAAGATTTTCAGCTCAAGGCTTCAGGGTCTCTGTGATTACAGTTCCTGCCTCTGTGTTTCCCTCTGGAACCTCTTGACTCCCACCAATTCAGGGAAGAGAAAACTAGAGCTTGGTTACAACCCTTAGTGGACCCAGGCCTTAAGTCATGGAGAGCCTTTGGGCCATTTCAGAGACCAGGAAGAGGCTCCCTGTCTGTTCACTGAAATTGTCCACATGAGGAATGGGGCTGGAAATTAGAAAGTTGACTGTCTTTGTCTTTTAGTAAATGTGAGGTTGACAATGCCAAACGCATCCTTTCCCTAAGTCTTATTCCTTACATAATCATCACTAGAGGGTTCTAAACAGTGGGGAACACCACTTTCAATGAGCCATTTGGTCGCTGGCCTTGGTGTCTTGTGTTGGGTACAAACTCTTGATTAGACTGTATTTTGAGGAGGAAGGAGGAAGGACAGGAAACAGATATACAAGTCAGTGAGGCATCCCACGGTTCAAAGGAGTGAGGGAAATGTATCAAGAGCTTGGCCAGCATGTACTTGTCTGCAGAAGGGGCGGTGGAAAACTAGGCCAGGGACACAGGGATGGAGCTTCACAGTATGGACAGGAACTCAGCCTTCACAAACACAATGAGATTAAGGGGTTTTCGTGCCTCTGACACTAACTCCTTTCCTACACCAAATGCACATCACACTTCTGGAAGAATCTGAAGGTCTCTGGATGCTGCTGTGGCTGAGACAGGACCTTCCTGTATGAGGAAATCTGTGTCTTGCTGGAGACCCTCCCCTGCAATGGAAAGGGTGGGGGTCCTAGCTTGGAGTGTAGGTGGCTGGGTCTTCCTTCCTTCCCCACAATGAGCAAACTCAAGAACATATGGAGTCTTTTCCCTCCAGTGTGACTGATCGTTGCCCACAAAGGCCAGTGACCCAGGTCTCTGGATGCCATTGTTGCATCAAATGAATATAGATCTACGCTGGCTGTGGCCTGTACCAGTAGGATATGTTGAAGTCACAGAGTCTGAGGGATCACAAATATAGTCCTGGACCCACTGTATCCACATAAAGCTCCCAGTTAACACTTGGTGGAAGACAGCAAATGTCATGACCGGCCATCAAGGATCCCCTGAAGAGGGTGGCTCTGCTGAAAACATTGTATTTCTATTCATCCTTTCACCCTCCCTCTTCCTCTTTGGATCACTTTCCACTCCATATCTTCGTTTCAAGACAAGGCCTTACCCCAGGCTGGCATAGACATCACTATCATGTCCCTGAGCTTCTGAACCTCCTGCCACCACCTTCTGAGTCCTGGGATTACAGATGTTTGTGACCACAGTCTCTGCCTCTCTCACAGCAGCAAGCCTAGCTGTCTCCATTCCAGTCCCATCAAGAGATGCGCAGCCCATGCCTCTATTCCTTAGGGTGCTCAAGGACCACTTGTCCCTATTTTCTCCTTCCCAACAGACAATTCAGAAGCAAGAGATCAACAGTGTCACAGACATGACTGGCAGATGGTGATCAGGTTCTGTCTGTTGCTCCCAGCCCTTACTTTCCAAAGCTAAGCAGACTTCAATGGTTTGGCTTTATAATATTGTGGTTTCTCCTATCTCCTGTGTATATGGTTTGTGTGTCTTTGTGAGGGTGACGTAAGTGACTCTGAGACATCAAGATACCATAGTACTGCTTTCAACTCTTTCATGGAGAGCGGTTGTCTCCATCAGGTACTGAGTGACTGCTGCAGTGCCCAGCAAGGGGGCTGTGGGTGGAAGGATGTGGAGCTGGAAAAAGGAGTCATAATGTCCCAGAAACCACAATTAGGCCTTAGAGGGGAGTGATACCTCATATTCTGACAGCAACAGTACTCCAACCCAAGAGAGTTCCATCACCACAAGGCATCATTCATCACCTCTGGTTGTTTATGTCACAATGTGTCACCCTGTCTGCTTCTGCCTTGGGGGAGAATTCAGTAAAATTATAGCAGGTCATGATCCCCATCTGTGTCCAGGTGCTGTGAAAATACACAGCATCTGTGATACTGGCACAAAAGTCGTTGGATCCTGGCTAAGGCTGGGATTAGGGATTCTGGCTCCCTGGGTACTGGGAATCATGCCAAATGAATCTGTTGGGCTCACGGGACTGCTGACAGTTCAACATGCCACTCACCGTGATGCACTGGGATCTGGAGTGAAGCCACAGGAGCTCCACTTGGTCTCATATTTTCCATTTTTAACACAGTTTCCAATGCAACCCCTCAAATCCTCCGAAAACCAAAGGGAATAACATTGAAGTCCCCACTGCTTACGTGATACTGTCTTGCTGTGACTGCTGCTTTCCTGCCACGAATTGTCACTTAAGTACCGGGGAGGCATTTAGTGTTCTCCAATCTATATCCAGTCCCTTCCTTCCTTCCTTGAGAGGGTCCCCCCACCAGCTGTGTTGACTCCATATTCCATGAAAGTGCAGCAGCACACGTGGTAAGCACACTTGTAGAAGAGCCACCAGTGACAACCTCCTTACAGGCACTCGCGTCCCAACCCAGTGCCATGCTTCTAGTCAACAGAATTTGGAAAATATAACACTATGTCATTTCTGCCCAAGGGCAGGCGAACTTCCTCCCTCCAGTGCTAACTGCACATGTTCCTGTAGAGATGGACAGATGGTAAGGAGCTGGTGGCAGCAACATGTCTAACAGACAGAAACAGGCTAAGACCCACATGCTGCAGCCCATTAGGAACCGGATCCTGCCAACAACCGGTTCACCTTCAGTCAAGCCTAGGAGATAGACCACAGTTCCCGGGAGTCTGACACCTTGATTGCAACTGGGTGTCAGAAAGGCTGAGAAGTGGAGGGCTCAGAGAAGTCATGCAGAACCCCTGATCCATCAAACTCTGGGACGAAAACTGCATATTCCATTAAGCTAATATATTTGGTGTGATTTGCTACATATCTGTCACTAATGTTGAAGACAACAGGACTACCTGGGGGCTGGGACTGTGGCAAGTGACAGAAGGCCTGAGTCAAACCAGGAGAGTTTCTTGCGACCCAGGAGGAACAGGGTGTGCACACCTTTCAGTCAGACTCAGGGTCAGGTCCCAGCTTTGGTGTGAATCATCTGTGTGACTTTGAACAAATCACTTGATGCCTCTGGACTGAGGTAGTGCTTCCATACACTTGACTGACACTGACCTTGCAAGATTGGTTCAAATATGCACCAATTGAAGGAGCTGATGTGACAGTATCTGGGATCTTCCAGGCACTTAGGAAATAGTATGCTCCACTATTAAGGTAGGTGACTGGTACCCACAATCCACTACTCGGGAGTTCTCACAGTGACTCGGGAGGCTTCTGGTGCAGAAAAAGTAACTGCAGGCAAAAGATCTCTCCAGGTTGGGGATTTAGCTCAGTGGTACAGTGCTTGCTTAGCAAGCACAAGGCCCTGGGTTCGGTCCTCAGCTCCGGGGGGGGGGGGCAGATCTCTCCAACAGGTAGCACAAAAGCCTTTGTTCTCCTGGAAGGGAGGCAGATCAGACAGGATACATTTTTAAACAATTCTACTGTGGGGAAGAGAGAAGCAGCCTTATCAGAACACAGAATGAGGCCATATGGCTTGGACAGAAGGCCAGATATGCTCCTTCCGCAGCCTCCATGCCCCTTGCCTCTCCTCCCTTTCATTCCCCCTGAGATCTCCCCAGCCTCCTTGACTTCCTGTCTCAGGGGCCTGACCCCATAATTCTGCCTCTTGTCATGCATTTCATATGAGCTGGGAGCCCCGTCCTTCCTTCTGCAGCCAGGCTAGTGAACCAATTCAGTACTGTCATTGTCCTAGTTATATGGCTCCTCCCAGGTTCCCCAGGACACAGAGCATATGACCTGGGCACTGCCATTTGGGTAGACACTCAGATGGGTATTACTTTGGCCTTTCCCTCATGACCTAAGGATGGTCCACTAAGAAAGCCCAACATTTACATGGCGGGATACATTGATAAGCAGGCTTGTGGAGGCTTCTCTATCCACCAGGCATTTCCAAATGAAATGATTCTGTAAGAGACTTTGCCTTTCACTCCACACACCTTCCATCTATCCTGCAGCCTTGGGATTCTCCATGGTGGTCTCGACTTTGCCTTCACTCAACAAAGGGATGCTCCAAGTCTCCCCTCCCTTGGGGCCATTGCACTCATAGTTCCTTCTGGACCCACCATTCTCCTACAAGGGCTTTCATTTGCTTTCTGGGTCTTCGATGCTCAAAATTAACGACAGGCCAATTCTCAGCACATAGCACAAAAGCCATTGTTCTGCCAGAAGGAGAGCAGATCACAATGGATACTTTGGCAAGGAATTCCGGGGTGGATAGAGGAGCTTTATCAAAAGCAGAATGAGGCCATGATGCTGATACAGAGGGCAAAAAGTTTCTCTATCTCCCCGTGGAAGCCTCTCTTCTTCCCTCCCTTCCCTTCCTGCTTGCTCTCCCATTCCTCCCCAATCCCATTCCCACCCCCTTCTTTCTTCCCACAGCACCCCAGATTTGAGGACATTTTCTGCTTCTGCTCTGCCTGTGAGTGCACGCAAATGTGTGCACGCCCACTCACAGACAATGTAGTCTTCTCCACCATAGCTTTTGCACGCTGAACTGTGACCTCTGGTAGGGACGCTGCCATAATTGCCCATATTCAGACTCCACTCCAGGGAAGAGCTTTGCTTGATGATTTGGGAACAAGCAGTCCCTGTCTTGGGGTACCTTGCACTGACCAAATGAGGTGGTAATTATGCACCCACTGATCTCTGTAGCTCCTAGATTCCTCCCTGGATTAATGATGCACACTCTCCCTTTTACTGCCCCAACACGCAGCCCAGACTCCCGCAGAGTAGACGCTGGACACTTCGAGTGTGCACGTGGAGAGCAAATTCTTATAGGGCCTTTGAGCATTCCAGAAATGAATCTGGACTGACCAAATGAACATGGGGTGCTACACTGTATAGAGTGCAGTGGAGAGAGAGGGGGAGAGGGAGAGGGAGAGGCAGAGAGAGAGAGAGAGAGAGAGAGAGAGAGAGAGAGAGAGAGAGAGAGAGAGGAGATTGCAACTGCTGGTTTAGAGGCATAGGCCCAAGGGATGAGGTTCCGAAGCTTCCCGTTCCTCTCAGCCCTTCAGGAAACTGCCATCCCGACCTATAAGATGGTTAAGGAAGGGTATGACTGGTCACAGCAGAATCCCAATAGGCAATGAGGGGATGAATGGAGTGGGGCTTCATGATAAGTAGCCCTCATCTCTCTATCCCTGCCCAGCACACAGAAAAAGTCTCAGAATCCTCATTCCCCACACACCAGAGCCTGATGTCCCAACTACACCACTCCTGGTTGACCTGGAAGAAGGTTACTGCTTTTGTGCCATACCTGGAAAAACAACCCTCCTGGATTCTCCTTTTCATGATGGTTGCATCACACAGTTCCTGAGTTTCGGGACTCTGTCAGTTTCTAGGAGACATGATTCATACGTCAGAGCTCGTCACAATCATGGTGTGCTCATATGACTGTCTTGTCAGTGATACCTTCCGTCTCTGTGACCTTGAACAGGCTGGTATGGTTTCCAGAGTTGCCATTCCCTATTATGTCTACAGTGAAATCTTTCATTCAGAGACCTCTGACATTCTGCACACCTGCACATTCTCTGATCTCAAAGCTTAGGGATCTAGGACACTGCAGCCCAGTTGCAAGGTTCCTGAGGCCACTGCTGTCATGAGGGTCTCTCTCTGGTGACCCTTCCTCTGTGAGTCCATACGCTAAGACACTATCTGTCCCCCTGACCTGCTCCTCTCATCGTGTCAAAAATGGTCAGTTTCCAAAGCTCAGAGCTACAGTGTGGGTGGACTGAGCAGCACTGGCCAGACCAGGGCCTTAGGACATCATCACCCCTGAAGTCACAAGACAGACCTCACAAACTCCAGACCATCCCTGATCATGCCCTGCAATTTCTCACTGGCCAAACACTGCAGCAGTCCAGTGTGGACCAAGCCCCCTCCTTCTGAACACCCAGAGCCCCAGAGATCAGTGTGTTTACGAGGCATGAGGCTGTGCCCTGCTGCCGACTGGCAGCCGTGTTTAAATTCTGCAGACACTCCATAGAGAAAAAAGGCAGCTGCCTGTGGGCAGTTTCAAAGTCATTGTATCTGTCTGGTCTTGTTCCTCCAGAGTTCTTCCTTCTCCTCTTCCCCACTGAACCTTATCCTCACCCATACCAGAGAGACACTCCTCTGGAAAACTCCCCTGACTCCATGACAATCGCCAAGGTTGAAGAGTTTCCTGACAGCTAGCAATCCCATGGTCTCTGATCTTCTTCCATCCCTCTCTGCTGTCCTTGTGCCTTTTCTGATCTCACCCAGCACAGGTCCTGGGAGGCCAAGTCTGAGTACTGGCTCCCTGGGATGACCCACCCGCCCTGGGACTTCACTGTGTAACTAGAGGCATTTTCTCAAGGCCTCTCAATATGTCACCCATCAGACTGGCAAAGTTTAAGCGGGAAACAATTGCACAAAGAAGGCTGACGACAATGAATAGCAACCTGGGCTTCACAGATGCACAACTCCTCCTTGGAGATACACTCACCAACGGTGGTTTAAATGTACGTTTAGCGTGGCCTCCAAATTCTGTTTCCCTATTTCTCTTCTAGGGAAATGATCTCTGGAACAAGGGTACTTAAGGAGCACATGAACAGTTGAAAACTGTAAAGAGCTGGGACGAGGTCTTTACATCTGGACATAAAGAAGGCTGGCACAAAGCATGTTACAGACTCCACGCCATGGTGCATAGCTTTCTACGAGATACGTAAATTCACCTAGCCCTCAAGGACAATGATAAAAACCAAATGTTTTACTCTGTGCAATATGAGCCTATTTTTATGTCTAGAAAAACAGAACTGTGTGTATCCATGGGGGCACAAGGATGTATGTAAACGCACATTTGCAGGAGTCTTCAAGACACACACCTACTGATAGTACGAGGGCTGGTAATGGTGAAGTTACATGGAGAGACCATTCTTTAATCCGACACTGCTCCGATAGTCTTTGGTGAGAGTATACACACGGATGATGTATGTAAGCAAGCAAGATTTAACACAGGAGACACTGCCGTGTGTCCTAAGAAAGGGATCTGTTATCATTGTAACAATCAAAGAGCTTCCTACCCTTTAAGAGACTAGGAGAAGATACTGGAATGCACCTGTGTATGTAGTGCTTGCCACAAATAATTAACTGTAATTTATCCGTGTGTGTCTCAGGGCTGACTGGATCCTGCTGACCTGTCTTCTGTGTAACAGACCCTCCAACTGAAAATGTCAACACATGCTCTCTCTCTTCCCTATGCCCTTGACCATCTCTGCACCTGATAAAGCTGAGGCCGCCATGAAAAACATTCTCCTCTTCTCATATGTAATGCCTTCATTCGGTGAAATTTCAGACATACAGTAAGCACTTCTTGATATGAATCAATCCCATGGTGGGAGGCTCTCTTTAAGATGGCTGACCAACTCCCACCTGCTCGCACCCCTGAAGAACTATGGTACCCTTCGAAGCAGGTGCATGTTGACGGCTTTTGTTTTCCAAGAGGTTTCAAAGGAAAAAATAAACGCCCATGCTGGTCAGGATTATCATCCTCACCCTGTGCACGTTTCTCAAGGAAGAGGCTGCCTGGTTATCCATATGAACCCCAGATTCATTTTTCAGAGAAACCACAAGATGGCCACATTATTCTGCTTTGTAGACTGCCACAAGAAAATACCAGAGACAAGATGATTAGAACATCAGATATTTATTTTTTCATGGTCCTGCAGACTGGCCGGTCCAAGATCAAAGTGTTTCCCAGCTTGGTTTCTGCCCAGAGTTTCATGCTTGGCCTTCTTCTCTCCAAGTCATCCCATGGTATCTCCATCAGGCATTCAGGCACATTTAAAGCAAGTCCTCTGGGGTCTCTTCACACAAGGACACCCTCTTAAGTCAGCCTCCCACCTAGGGCTAACTTCCTCCTTAATTCCACACTAAAGGTTCCAGACCCAGTCAGCTCTGGGGTAGGACTTCAACAACAACCAACAAATTGTGAGGGGGTATAGTCTAGAGCAAGGCAGACAGAAGAGTGTCCTGTGGCTGACACTGACCTGCTCTTTCTGATCCGTGGTGTCAAATGACAGACACGTGTATATTGCCCTGAGACGGTGTCAGATACTACTGCCCCGCATCCTGCCTAAGCAGTTAACTGCCACGCTCCAGTGCTGGGGAGGGAGGGAGCCTCCAGCCCTCTCGACAGCTGTCAGTCCCTCCAGCATCACTACAGATGTCAAAACCTCCCAACCAGGCCCAGGCACATCCTAAAGCAACTTACAGGACAAAATCTTGGCAGGGGCCCTTAGCTTAGGCCTGAACCCTGGCTCCTGGGAAACCTCATTCAGAAGCTGTATCATAATGAGCTCAGGGCCTCTGCCTGAGACAGTTCTCATGTCTCCTTCTGCCCCCAGGTGGTAGCTCAGGAGAGCAACAAGTGCAGGCAAGGAAACCAGGAGTTCTAATGTGGACTCAGGACCAAAGGTGGGCCTTCTCCTTGTTAGCATAGGGGTCTTTGCTGGAGTATGGAAGAAGCCTCTACTTATCATCCACCTTCCTTACATGACTAAGGAAGTTGGCAAAATGACACATAGTTATGAGGCCTTTGTTTCTATTCCTCACAATTGAGGTCAGCAGATTAACTCAGATTTTTACTTACATTTAAACGCACATACGAACCCCACATTGTATTCACACAGCTAGGCATAAATAGAAATGAGAAGAATCACTTCACTCTTTCATGGGCTCACATGGTACTAACTCTAAGTTCCCATGGAGCACTGTGAGAGGAAACCTCTTTGAATGCATGGGCAAGGAAAAGCAGACAGTGAGGACAGAGATACCTATTCATTTCTGGGAGGGTGGGTGGTATGTGATGGTTCTGAGATTTAGTCAAAATGTACCTGGCAATTCCTATAATTCTATTGGGGTGCTTGGATAAATCTGCAAAGGCACACATGAAAACTGAGGGCTCCTTTACCTCTGATTTGCACAGGGACCACCAATACCCTACTCTTAGGGCACGGCACAGGGGTGAAAGAACTGCTTGCACATCTCCAGGGCTGCTAATCATCACCTCAGGTTCCAGAGATGGCTTGTCTAGAGAAAAAGACTTTGTCTGACACATTTCACCTACAGTGTTTGCTCCACGGCAACCCCACCCCCAGTGCCTTCCCATAATGTCTCTCCCACCCGGGGTCCACCTAGAACTCTGGAGTGATGTCCGTTGAGACAGTAGAACAGAGGTAATGGCTGAAGGCCAACAGTAGCTTTATACAGCATACAGACACAAAGGCCTAAGAGACCGTTCTCCATTTACCTCCACACTTAGAAACTACAGAGGCATCAGTAGCCACCCGTTCCTCACAAATGCCACCTCTTCATCACAAGCATCACTCAGGATTTCACCTACAAGTTTCACAAGTCAATGTGTGAAAACCGATCAAGAGGTTATATGATGATGGTGTCGGCTTGGAGCAGATTATAAAACACACCCTCTTGAGTGATACGAAAGCATTTCTCAGGACTCAGGGAAAAATAGAAGACAAGAAACCAGAGGGGTGCACACCATGACCAGGAGAGTCCACCGAAGGAAAAGGATCAAATACTGTCACCCCAAATGAGGTATGGCTAAAATATCAGCATGTTTTCTACTCAAAGTGAGGCCCCTCAGTGCTTCTCTGCCCAGGAAGCTGAAACATGGCTTGAGTCTACTGGGGGCCAGAGGGAAGCTGAAGAACAGAAGGAGACAGAGAGAAGGACAGAGCACATGAGGAGGAAGAGAAGGGAGGGAGGAATAAGGAGCAGAGAAAGCGACAATGGAAATGGAAGGGAGGGAGGGAGATTGGAGAGGTGGGAGGGAGAGGCACAGGAACAGAGAAGTCCCATATCAGCAATGTATCCACTGCTTGGGCTAGACGTCCTGGACCGAAGCAGGGAGGGACCAAGGACATGGGCAGAGTGGGCAGGCGCTGTGAAGGGGCGTGCTTCGCATTTGCACTAGCCACGTGAGCAGCTCAGCAGATCTCTATAAAGTCCTGGACGGGGGGACATTCGTGCCATTACACATTCTCTTGGAAGGAAGTCCTAAGACTCGCTCCGGCCGGAACACACACTCCTGGAAGCATGGTCTTCATGCCCTTCTTCCCACCTCCTGGGCAGGTGAGTTTCATTTCCATGTGGTCTGGAACATCCTTCAGGGGGGCTGGGTGGGTCAGGGCAGGTCTCCCCACTTCTCCATCCTCAACACCTCAACCAGCAGTGCACATCACAGTAGCCCAATGGGGTGATAGACAGCAGCCATGAGGGGCCGCAAAGATGAGGCCTCAACTCTCTTTTTCAGACTCTGAGAAGCCAACAATACTGCCCGGAAGGGGTGGTCTTTCCTCACACCATGGGGAACGTATTCAATGACCCAAGAGGAACCAGGGAGGCTGCTCGTCCCAGAAGGACCTGGAAGGGCCGGTTCCAGAGAGCCCTGGCTCGTGTGTCCAAGTTCTTCAGGTGAGGGCTCTGAGTCTGCCCCTGCCTCTCTCATCACTCACAGCAGGCCAGGATGTCCCCTTCCTCTCCCCCAGAGAGCACCCCAGCCCTCCCCTCAGTTCCCACAGGGCTCCTGGGGGTCCACTTGTGTCTCTTTTTCCTTCTAAGGCGAGGACGCCGCTCATTCCGAGGCTGAGTCCACGTGAGTCTGAGACACGGGGCCACGACAGAGAGCAAGACCTTCTGCTGTCCAGGCCCCTCCTCTCCCAAGAATCTTGTTAATGAGGTTGAAATAAAGGCCGGTGTGCTTTGCAATGTTTTGGCTTTGTGGTATTTCCTTCACTTTCATATGGACACCCACCTCGGATGAGATGATCTGGATGTCCGATTTGCTGGCCTGGGGGTGGGGTGGTGTGAATGGCAGGAACTAGTGTCTTTCTCAGTCCTGCTGTGCCCACCTTCCTGGGGCAATGGTGCTTGCTGCTTGGTGGTGCTGGTAGAGTCCTTGTTCAATGCGCAGTGAGTGTCCACAGCTCTCAACTCCTACCCCAAGGGGCACTTGCACGCACCAAAAATCCCAGAGGAGGGAATAGCATGTCTCTCTACCGGCTTTCATTGCAAACAATCCTCGTATGGAGAAATCCTTCGCCTTGTTTATGAATGGGTAGTGGAGGAGTAGATGGGGGGTTACATGGAGGCGGGTGCATTATGGGGGGCAGGTGCTTCTAGGGAGACTGTCTTGATCCTGCGAAAGGGCTTTCGACTTCCGTGCTCACAAAGAGTTCCCAGACAACCCATTGCTCATCAAAACAGACGCCCTCCAAGGGGCAACCTTCTCTCTAACTACATATGGTTCTTCTTCCTGTGTGGGCCTTTCTTGCCTTTCCTTGGTGACCTTGAAAGGTAATGAAACATAGTTTCCTCAGGGCAAGGCTCCAATGGAAGATGGAGTACAGCTGAACCATTAATCTAACATGGAAGAGGCCTTGTTAGAAATGGCAATGGTTGAACTGGAGATAAGGCTCAGTGGTTGAGGCCCTGATGCTATTGTAGAGAAGCTGGGTTCGATTCCCACCACCCACACCATGGCTCACAAATGAGTATAACTCCAGTTCTAAGAGATCTAGCTGGCCCACTCTTTTGACCTCTATGGGCACCTGGCACCCACATGGTACACAGATGTGTGCAAAACAACCATGCACATGACATAAAAAATAAATAAAAACAAAGAAATTGGCAATACCAGGTATCAGAGACAGAGGCAACAACATCCTGGACTCAGAAACAACACAGATTTGAACACCATGGGGGACCCTCAAAATACTTTCTTTTCTGTCTAAATGGGGACCCAGATCCCACAGTGCCTCCCGGAGTGGAGCTCAGCCTTGTGGAAACGGGGAAATTATTGTCTCCACTTGTTGATGGGAGCAGCACTCTGGGGGAGTCCCTCCTTCTGTAGGCTTATCCTTCTCCGTTCTGCCACATCTGTCTTTCTCATGCTTCTTTCCCATCTAGGTGGAAATAAGTCTTGATATATCTGCTGAATTCTGTACCAATATTGCTCCTGTACGTCTTCCAAAACAAGAAAAATTAATTTCGGTGGGCTGATCTTGGCATATGGATACAGGGGACATTTTAAGAAGTAAGCAAGAGAATAGGCCACATCCTTAGTACTTTTCATGGGACAGTAGAGCTTGCTGAGGTACCTATTAGGACTGTGGGCTAAGACAATGAATCCTCCATGGCCATTTTTGAGAAAAACTGACTGTAAGAACTGCAAAAATATATGCCATCTAATATGCAGCCTTCATCACTGACAAAGGGCTGTGGGCTGCAAGTGGAAAGGAAATGTTTTGGCATCCCACGGTAGGGTTTAGACTGACGTCCACATATTCGCCCTAAGAACCCTATTCCAGAGAAAAACAGAACGTTCCCACAACACCCAGTCCAGTTCACCCCAGATTCCCATATCGTCACCCCCACTCCACCAGCAGACGCCTCTTGTTTTCCTCACAGAAGGAAAAAATTGAGGGGTTTTAGATGCAGTTTTCTCTGGACCCCACATACCCCAGGGGAGTCCCCAAGATTGCTGTTACCAGATCCCATGGGATTTTCATCTGGAGGACAAGACGTTTCCAAGACACACCAGCACACGCATGAAATGTGACCAGCAGCCTGTAAGGGCCGAAGGTACTCACAGGCCAGCTGCTATGGTCCTGATATCCACTGGAAGCTATCCTAAGTCAGCACAGGAAACGGGGGTTCTTCAAAAGCCATGCTGTATATACAGGCCATCAACACTGGGTAGAGCTACACTTTCATCAGATCACATTCTACTCATAAAAACTCTGGAGCTCAACTAAATTGGATTGGAGTCTCGGTCTGGCCACCAAGGCTTATGCTGCCTCTGCTTAGACACACTTCTCTCTCACTTCCGTCAACAGTGTTCCTCACCACCAGCAGAACCCTTCACAGCTGCTCACACACACGCCTTTGTTTTTCTTTTCTAACTTATGGAACCTCACTGAAATCCTAGCACTGCCCACCTAACACACTGAGCCCTGGCTCTCACAGCCCTCAGGAGACAACCTCTGCTTTGAGCCCTGCCTCAGGGGACAATCTCTGTTCCGGTGAATGGACACTTGTTCCTCTCCTGCCACTCCTTAGAAATGATGGATTAAGGACCCAGAGTGTGTGGGTCCACGCTGCATGGGTGCCAGAGTCCAGAGCACCTACCACAGCTGCTGCTGGTTGGCCTTCCCTCTGGCAAACCTCAGAGTGCCTAGTCCCAGTCATTTCTCATCTCTCTCAGCCACAACTAAAGAGTGTGTCTCCTGCACACATGCTCTTGCTCTCTCACCATCCCTCCAGGATCCTCTAATTCTAGCCTCCCAGTTCCATGGAAGCATGGAGTCCTCCAGGTGTCCACAACAACCCAACAGGGCGTCATTTACAGTTTTTACCTCTCTAGTGATGCATCTCTGACAGGATGCTGCTACGTGTCAGCAGTGAAGTCTGCTGCCTCCCAGACGCTCCCTTCCCACGGATCCATGCCTCTCCTCTGGGCTCCCTGACCACCTGGATCGTATGACCATCCCAGTCAAACCTGCCTGCCACATCTACCTCAGTTATTTACCCTGAGAGCCCAAACTAGACTCTCGGATGTGGGGCAGAGCTTGAGTCTGGTTCAGCCTTGAATCTCGGCACAACGCTTCACCAAAGGTAAATGGTCACTAGACACAAGTTAAATAAATGAGTCCATGAGCAAGTTGTCTAATTCAATTTTATTTTCCCTACATCCAGAACTCTAGGTGAACACAAGTAAACATCAGCTGCTTTTGCTGTGTGTCAGATTTTGGCCAAGTTTGTGTTTTACCTCTTAATATATGGAGGGGGAATCACTGCGCTATAAATTCCTTTAGCATCTCAAAGAACCACTGTCTCTAGTATGTTTCAGACATAAAATGACAGTGTCACAAGTGTTTTGAATAAACAAATCTCTCCTAATAAGGAACAGTGAAACACTGGATGTAGGCCAAGCATAAGCCTAGATGCTATACTTGATCATCTGTCTATAACAGCAAGGATTTGGGAAACAGTTCAGTATGCCTTTACCTCCACTCTGATTTGACCCTGTTCATATCGAGTCGCTTTTGATTTATTTTATGGTTCTGGAGATGGAACCTACGGCCTTACCCACGTGAGGAAAGTCTTCTACCACTCAGCCACATCCTCAGCCTTCATCACTTAGTTCTCCTCACTTGATGCCTCGAAACTGTTTTTCAACGGGAAAGAGGGGAGCTACAAAGCAAACACGACTTTGCGAGGCGCAGGCTAGGCGCTAAGTCACCAGGAAGCACAGAGAACTGGAGCCCAAGGCCTTCCTGACCCTGCTCTACCCCTGCACTCTTCCTACATCAGAGCCCAGCGCCTACTGCTCCAGCAGCCCTTTGACTACCCACAACAAAAGCAAGGAAGCCTCGGCCTCAGCCATCCCTGGTGGCTGCAGAAGCCCTGCCTGACCCTGGCCTGAGATTGTGACTGGCACCGGCACTGTCCCCGGTACTGATCATCACTCCGGCATGGCTCTAGCCCTGGCCCTGGCCCTTGCATTGGCACTGGCGCTGATGCTTGCTTCAGCCATGGCATGGGCCCTGGAACTGGAACTCGCACTAACACTGGCATTTGCCACAGCATCACCAGCAGCTGCTTCTCGGCCGCCACCGCACAGCACCGGGTATTTCCTCCTCTTCTTTCAACGCCTCATTTACTGCCACAGCCAAGGCTCTGGGCCGCGTGTCATTCACTTGGGCCACAAACTCCAGGACTTGCATCTGTGTTGTTTCCTTTGAGGGCCCCACAAGAATACCGAGAGCACGGGACTGCTGGTGGACACCTACTCGTGCACCAGATACTCGTGGGGCACACAAGCTCTGGTGATGCGCTTTGGTGACGGCTCCCCGAGGATGGGGTGCTTTTTAGGCGAACATACCTCCAACACCCTCCACACCTCCCCGGACACCTCCTCTGGGACACAGCTGGCCTGCACGAAGATCAAGTCCGGGATACTCAGCAGAAAGCCCAGTCTTTGGCTTGAGTGCCCTGGTCGCCTGTCAGGCCCCAAAGGCAGGGCAGGATGGATTTTTTTTTTCCTGTTCGGGACATAGGAGTGCTCTGGAGGGCCAAGTTCCTTCACCTAGACCCAAAGACTAACTCGGGGAGGTCAGAGGCTGTCTTCTATCTCGGGGAAGAAGCTCCTGCACCTTTAGGATGACACACTTCAGCTTGTCTGCCCTTTTGATCCACACAGTCTTCGCGTCCTTAGCCAGCAGGTACTGCGCCAGCAGCTCAGCTACTTTCTAGCTCCCAGGGCCTCTGGGCATGCGCGCCAGGGGTGGTGGGACCCGCGGGGTGCTCGGCGGGGGATCCCCTAGGGGCTTGTGGGGTCCACAAAGGAGCTTGCAGAAGCACCTGGGCGGGGGAGGGGGGCTACGTGCCTCAGAAGAAGTGCTCTCTCTCTCGGGGCTCGGGGAGCACTTAGCGTCCCCGCTGCAGGCGGCCCCGCGGGGTTTCCTGGGCAAGGAGGAGAGAAGAAGGAGGCCAGGGGGCCTCTGAGACCCGCAGGCCCTGGGTGCCACCTCTACCGCGGACGTTCTCACCTGCGGCTTTGGCTGGCCCAGGAAGCAGGAACTCGGGGAGGAGATGCGCGTCCACGGGCATTCGGCGGCCGGCCCGAGCGCTGGCTGCCAGGCCGCGAGGACCGTGACGTCGCCGCGGACGCTGCGGCGGCCGCCGAGAACACCCGCAGCCCCTGGGTCTGGAGTCCCAGGCCGCGGCGCTCAGACCCCGAGGACCAGGAAGCGGGCAGGGGAGGGGGCGCAGCCTCCGCCTCCCGGCTCTGCCGCGAGCTGTGGGAACGCGCTGGCGCCGCCCCGCAGCGCCTCTGCCGGCCGGGGACGGTACTGCAGCCCGGGGCCGGAAGGATGCGGGGGCACTGCTCCCAGAGGTGGGGGCCGCTGATGCCAGCCTTCCAAGAGACCAGAAGCCTCAGGACCACACTCAAGGCAAACCTTCCTCCCTGTTGGCTGTTACTGGGAAGAATCCGCTCCCTTGAGATCATCCCTGTCTCCCTCTCCCTGCCCCTTGAGGAGGAGGCTCCCTAGGAGATAGATGCTTCTGGCCCTGAGTGGAAGCCCTTCTCCAGCAACAGGCCCTCTTGCTTCCTCTAGGCATGCTCCACTTGGGAGGGCGGCGGTGGTAGCATGCCCTTTTTGTATGTTACTTCTCCTCTAGACAACCAAAGAGCCATTAAGTATAGTCTAACTTTCCAGAGTTCACGGCATCTTTGTTTACTTCGTTCTCTGCCTCCCACCTCACTGGGTCTCCTTGTTCCCCTACAAAGTACTTTTTTTCCTCGTGCCTCTCATCTGACATTCAGGGACCTTCAATAAACCTTGGGCTCAGAGGTCAACTCCTGGGGAGCCCACAAGGAGCCAGGAGAAGGCTCCACCCCAGCAAGTGCCTCTTTTTGTTGCAGCGTGTCCAACAGGTTGGAATTCCATTTTGAGCCTACCCTTTCTAGGCAGTAAGCAACCAGCCTCTTGGCCTTAACGCCTATGGCCAGCTCTGTATCCCGATACAATGGTCCCACTTTCCATGTGATTTTGATGCTTCTAGGTAATAAATTTCTCCCACTGCTGGCATTTTATTGTTGTCCTTGCTGTTATGGAGACTTGAACGTCATTTTTATCATCTGAGAAAAACAGTTTCGCCTTATTATCCTGTGTCTTGAAATCTTTTGAAAAATATTGTCCTCTATATGAACATCACGGTCAAAATTTGCCGATACCAAGACATACTTGGCTCGATTTGCATTAGTGTTACCTGGCATGTAGAGCTCAGTACCTAGGACGGTTAGCATCTGGAAAATGTGGAGGGTTCCCAACCATGAGAACGTACGTTCTTCCCTTGATTCTGGCTTCTATTCAGAGTACTTGAGTTGTCTTTATAACTTGCCTTCTGTGCCTATTGCGTGTTTCTGACGTTGTCAATGCCCCTTTTGGTTTTACCGTTGCTCTGAGTTGGAGAATTCCCCACTGTATGTTCTAATAATTTTTGACTTGTCAGATGCCCAGTTGTCTCATACATTTGATCGATCTGCTATAAAGCCGTCTGAACAACAACTGTCCTTGATTGGAATTTGCTGTCAGTGGGTATTCGTGGAATGCTGCAGTTCTTGTACCCGATTTCCTCTTTCTGATCACCCTGACTAGGACTGTGGTCATCTGTTAGTTAATGTTCCTCCTGTGAAATTTCTGTTGTTGTTTTTAATGGGATGAACTCTAGGGCCATTGAGCTAAATGCAGTATGTTGTGGTTTTCTGATGTCCACTGAGCTCATTATCTAGCCATTGTTTGTCCAGGTCCAAATCAATTTTCCTTTGTCCTGCCTCGTGGCAGAAAAGCTGATGAGTTACCCTTTCTCCTGCCCCAGCTAAGCGAGTGCTAGGTGTTGTCGGGGTCAAGCACTGGAGTGGCCCTGCAAGTCCCAGCAGGAAATTGCTTCCCTTCCCTTCCCCATCCAGGTTGGGGTGTTCACTGCGGGAGGTCAGAGGCCAGCTCAGATAAACTCCAGCTGCCCCCAGGCCTTGCTCTCCTTCCTGTGGTCGCCTGTCTTAGCTAGCATCTGTATTGCTGTGAAGAGACACCATGACCAAGGCAACTCTTATAAAGGAAAACATTTAATCAGAGGTATAGTCCATTATCATCATGGCAGGACATGGTGGCATGCAGGCAGACATGATGCTCTGAGAAGGAGCTAAGAAATCTACATCTTGATCCACAGGCAGCAGAAGGAGGCTGCATCACTGGATGTAGCTTCAGCATGAGACCTCAAAGCTTGCCCCGCAGTGACACACTTTCTCCAACAAGGCCATTCCTGCTCCAACACATCCACAATTCCTAGTATTGCCATTCCCTATAAGTCAAGCATTCAAACACAAGAGTCTATGGGGGCCATACCTATTCAAACCACTGTACTGCCCTTGGGCAACTCACCCCACCACACTTCCCAACTCTATGATGGAGGTCTCTTCTATAGAGCCACACAGACCCTTACTCTCTGGCAAGTTTCTCCATCCCTGGACAAGAAGATCTTTTCACATGCAAGCTGTCTCAAGGAGGTCTAATTGCAGCCAGGAAGGGAGGGTGTCTTCTCTTACTGCCTCAACCTCTGTCCTTTCTCTTCCTACAGGAAGGAACTGCTCTTTTGCACCCAAACTTTTGAACTCTTAAAAGTGCTCATTCACTCTTTCGACTGTTGAGGCAATCTTTATACTTCTTGATCCAATTAACAGCATCAGTGCTGCCTGCAGACTAGACCCTCACCCACGAGATAGTCATCAACTGAGAAATTTTCCATTAAACCAAACCCTGTAGAGTTTTATTTGGACATGCATTTTAAATTCCACTCAAAGGTGTTTCATTATCAATGATTCACATCGTTTCTCTCTTTGGGTGGCTTTTAACTGTTAAAAGCAAGAAAGGAAAGAAGAATGCAAACCAAGGGAACATGCCAGAACCTCTGGCTGCGCACTCTCTTTAAAATTCTGCCAGCAGTACACAGTCTTCTCTGCACTGGCCACTAAACACAGCCAGTTGGACACTTGATGGGTTCCACCTGTGTTCAGGACTAGAGCCCTGCTGCCTCCACCATGAAACTTGTGCCAGGTCTTCTCCGATCTCCCACCCCCGACAAAGCCAACCATCATCCCAGAGAGATGTCTACAACCTACCTCGGTCCACAACCAGATGAGACTGGGCTCTGTATTCCAAGAAAAGGCCAAGGCCAAAACACTTTCCACTGAGGGAGAAGAGCCACCAGACAGGGACCCAGGTTGCCAGCAGCCTGATGTCAGGCGTGCTCATAGGGGAGGGATAAAGTCCCAGGTCTGGCTTGCTCTCTGCATCAATCTATATGCTGTGGCTGAGACTTAGGCACTCCAACCCTACACCATTGCCACATACTGCTCATGTTGACCTGCTCTAGAAAAATAAAGAGGTAAGAGATGACAACAACAACAACCAAAACAACAACAGCAGCAGCAGCAGCAGCAAAAACAAAAACAAAAACAAAATGTCAACATCTTCTCCTCAGTCAGGAATTCAAAGTGGTGAAAATTCTTTTCTTTTCTTTTTTTGGTTTTTCAAGACAGGGTTTCTCTGCGTATCGTTGGTGCCTGTCCCGGAGCGCACTCTGTAGACCAGGCTGGCCTCAAACTCACAGAGATCCGCCTGGATCTGCCTCCTGAGTGCTGGGGTTAAAGGCGTGCGCCACCGCCACCTGCTATATCTAGGATTGTGAACCAACATACTGTCCAAAGGCGATGACATAATATGGCTCGAATAAGGCCTCACATAACATGACCATTCTAAGTAGAATTCTAAGTCACTTAAATTTAGCAATTAAACAGAGTCTTTGGTTGCATTTTAGGAACATATAGTTAACATGTGCAAACCTTAGGTTCAACTAACACCATCAAAACAGAAAAAAGAAAATCAAGAATTTTAGTGGAAATGTAAATCAAAAATAAAGCTGGCGAACAAATTTGTGTGAGGGTAGTTTTGTACTGAGATGATTCAAATTCAAGTGTCAGTTACATCCTCTCAAATACACAAGTCCAGGTGGTAAGTCTAGAGGTAGCTGATGATTGCAAAATGCACTGGACCTTGTAGCTAAAGCACAGATCAGACTAGAGATAACGTCAATCAGTCGCAGAAAGTCCCCTGTGTTCTTTCTAATCATACCACTGCTTTCCCAGGGCATACCTACCTTTCTTCTTTGTATCAGCATAAATTAGTTTTGTCCATTCTGTACCTATTTACTTATTGAACCATCAGATGTTCTTTTACCTGACTTTTCTTTCTCAGTATAATAATTTTAAGATTCATCAGTGTCATACAGAGCCATAATACTTCCCCGTTTCTGTGTGATATCCAGTTTACAGGTGAATGTATTCCACCCCTACCACAGATGGGATATTCCGTCCAGCTGCCAGGTCTGTGACTCCCTGTCCATAGGAGATGTGTATCAAGTTCAAGACAATTCACACACTAGAACTCGCTCTAGGTTAAATAATATGATTATATACTTCTCCTAGGCATATTCAACATGAGGTTAGCTCCTGAAGGAGACCAGAGTATGGCAAGAACTGGGAAAACATTGAGACAGGAAAAGCCCGAGAGATTTTTGAACAGTGCTGAAGGAACTACCAGTTACCTGCAGCACATTAGAGTGGGAAAATGGAGGAGGAAAGGCCAGGGTAGCAGATTGTGGGTGAAGTTGCTAAAAGAGAGTCTGACAAGGTGGGATATGGGGCATGGGTTGTCCGGGGCAGGGCATATGAGCCAGTTCCTGTTCGAATATTCTATTGCGCAGATTCCTTTCATATGTGGGGAAGAGGAGTATGTTGCAGCATGTAAGCATGAGAAACCAAACAGCCATGTGCATTTAAGTGGTGCCTAACCCATACTCAGGGCAAAGAAGGTGGCATGGTCATGAGAGCAGGTAAGAGGTCTGACATCAGGAGATGCAGCTTCAGTGATGTTTACATGTTGATTAGCACAGGGCTAGCCCTGAGCAGCAGCTTCTCCATGGGAGGTCCAAGGGACAAGCTGTAGCCCTATGTTAATGGGGTTTG
This sequence comes from Peromyscus eremicus, assembly GCF_949786415.1. Classification (NCBI taxonomy): domain Eukaryota; kingdom Metazoa; phylum Chordata; class Mammalia; order Rodentia; family Cricetidae; genus Peromyscus; species Peromyscus eremicus. Next base: position 179,317 of record NW_026734668.1, on the reverse strand, counting down.
CTTTCCTAAGGTGGGATTATGTGTGTAAACCACGGGAGGTGTGCTTTACTGCTTGTGATGTGGCCAACAGGGGAGAAGGTTGTGACCCAGGAGCCTAGAATATGGGTGTTGTCTGAGCCATAGTCAGTCATCCTTTGGGATTTAGGATTGGCTGTCTGTGACCATGGACTTTGAAGGCCAATACAACTCATGGGCCAGATGCAAGACATGGTTAAGTCCAAAAAGTCAGTCATCAAAACTAATATGAAGGTAAGTCAGAGGAGGACTACAAACACCAGACCACATTATTTCTTGTTCAACCTGATGACTGTTCAGCCTGATAGTGCAACATGCCCTGCCTGTTTGAGTGTAGTAGGTACACTTTGACAGGGCTACTGTGGGTGCAGTATTGTCTAGGTGGGCTAGCAATTAGTCAAGAAAAGCATGTCTTAGATACACGGCCCTAGATACCTAAGTGCCCATAAGTCAGTGGGCATAACTAGGCCAGTGCTAGCTGAAAAGATCCACAGGAATCTTTTCAAGACTTTAGAGAGTTCTCTGAATATTGGGGGTCTGCCTGTAGCAGTAGTGGCCCTCCATGTTCTAGGGCTCTGAGAGTCAGCCCAGAACGAGGGTGGCGAATAAGTAGCATCAGGCATGTTATTATAAAATATTGACATCAGGGCCACCTTGGGGTCTTTTCTACCTTTCTGCAAGACATGCATGGTGTTAGACATTGGTCTATATACAAGTATCTCTATTTCCTGGCAGGAAGGACTTGACATCAGGTAACCTTTAAACCCATCATAACTGGTGAAAGCTTTAGAATAGTAGCACCTGCTTTCTAGAAAAATACTGCCAGGTGTTGCCCTGTTCCATGCAGGCTCAGGTAGTCCTAGTGTCCTATGTGCACTGGGTACGGGTGTCATTCCTTTGTGCATCAGGCTAGGACTGAAACAGAATACACACTGGAGTAGTTAAATTCTAGTATGGTGGGGCACCAGTGAGGTTCCATGGCATGGAGCCCCAAAATGTCACTACTGGAAGTTCAAATTCTAAGAATGTAAGAAACCCCACTGAGATTCATTTGGTTTGCCCAGTATTTAGCAGGGTCTTTTTATTTACCATACCTTTCTTTTTGAGTCAGGACATCAATACCAGATGTTACCAATAGCCCCTTTCAGGGACCTCTGATCATCGTGAAGCCACCCTGGAGTCGTGGTAGTGATGGTATATTCTGGAATGGTCTATTGCTTTTGCATTTCAGCTTACAGTTTCCTTGCAGAAGCATATTATCAGAGGAAGGATTTCCTTTGACTCACAGTTTCAGAGGTTTCAGTTGATCATGGACAGCTCTGTGTTTCTGGGTCCAGGCTAAAGCACAGCATTGTGACAGCAGGATTAGGAGGCAGAGGAGATAACACCTCGTGACAGACAGGAAGTAGTGGTAATATGAGAGAAAGGGAGCCAAGGACAATGTCTCTCCAATAATCCACCCCAATAACCTGGTGCCTACAGCTAGATCTCTCCCAAAGTTCCCAGAACCTCTTCACATGGCAACACCACTGTTTACCAGTCTTTCAGTACTAGAGCCTATGGGCAGGGGGGTGGGCTTCATGCCTAATCCATAACAGGGATTGCTGTATACTCTTACTTACATGGCGTTTGATCACATGGTGTAAAAGGCATCCTTTGCTTCAATTTGGATGGATCCATACAAGTGCATGTAATCTGAGGACCTTTAAAAATGAAGGCTAAAAACTGTTGGGCACTATGAAGGAACCAATGGACCACCAAGGTTGCAAAGCCAAGTGACCCTGGGTGGCAGCTGGACTACCATGGCCCTGTTCATCATGTAGAGTTGATATCATTGAGAAATCTGGGGAAGCTAGATCACTATGTGGTGGAAGACTATTTTGGAATTAATGTTCCCATGTTTGTCCCAGAAAATAGGACTTGTGGATCATGGAATAGCCCAATCATGGGTGTACTCCAGGTCTGAAACAGGTTTTCCTGGATTAAAGAGGCTGGAACAGCCTAAATGCAGGATATTCTAGTGCCAGAGGTTTTGTTTGGGGTCTATGATGATCTGAATTCCAAGAGCCTTTATACTTACCTATTCAGAAACTCTTTTTTTTAAAGGGGTTCATTTTGTGTTTGAGATCAGCATGCAGTTGAGTTCAGGGTGGCCACATAGCTGGCCAGCAAATACATCCATCCAGGCATTTCCTCCTTTATAGTGGTCGTAATACTCTGAACTTTGAGAACCGGTCTTAAGAAATAGGTGCTTTATCTCTGCAGCTTAGCAGGCTTGACTAAGGTTAAAAGGTCATTTATTTTGGATGTTTGCCAAAATAGCAGATTTCTTGGAACTATCAGAGTTTTGCAAATTGCAATCTGTGTTCTTCAAACCAGGCTCAGCCACCATGAACCCAAACATTGACACAGTGATCTGCTCACAAGCCCATAAAACCCAAATGTAGGAGGGAAAATTGGGTGCTTGTCTGGGGAATATAGTGTTCTAGAAGAACCATTACAAGAAGTCAGAAGGGACAGTCATCAGGTCATTAACCAAGAGATCACAAGAAATACAGTCTGATCCTTTTTAGAATGGGACAACTGTCATGCAAAATTAGTCCTGAAAGGAATAATAGCTTATCAGACCCTTTCAAATCACTGACTGGACAGAATCCATTTTTTAAAAATAAATGTTTTTTTAAAAAAATACTTTCAAATAAAAAACACCACATATCAAAATTAACCAGCCCCAAGATATATACAGCTTAATGAACCAAAAGGGAAGCTGTGAAGCATGCCATTAAATCTTATACTTTCAGTATCAAATATATTTTATCCACTTGTCCACAGAAACACACACACACACACACACACACACACACACACACACACACACACACATACACACACACACAAACCTCACATGCACTGGCCAGTTTGATGTCAACTTGACACAAGCTAAAGCCATTTTTCATAGGGAAACTCAATGGAGAAAATGTCTCCATTGGTTTGGCCTGTGGTGCATTTCCTCGATTGATGGTTAATGTGGGAGGGCCCAGCTTCGTGGACAGTGCCATCCCTGGGCTGGTGGTCCTGGGTGGTTTAAGAAGGCAGGCTGAGCAAGCCATGAGGAGGAAGCCAGTAAGCAGTTCCCCTCCATGGCCTCTGTATCAGCTCCTGCCTCCAGTTCCCTTCCCTGTTTAAGTTCCTGCCCTAGTTTTTTTTTTGATGATGGACAGAGATGGAAATGGAAGTGAAATAAACCATTTCCTCCCTGAGTTGCTTACAGCCATGGTGCTTTATCACAGCAATAGAAACCCTAACTAATATTCTAGGACAGAATTAGAACTGGAAAAATAATTATCTTTATATCCTCTTTCAAATCTGTGTCCATTACCTGAGTTCACTCCTTCCTCTTCCCTTTATATTAAGCCATTCTTTTTCTCTTTTCTTCATGTTTTACTGCACTGTACATGTATACTACAAGAAGCTTTATGTTCTCTCCAGTTTTTTATACCTTTTGAAATGGATATGTAATAACTATACTCTTATGGCATACAAGGTAATAAATTGTCCTATTATATACTTTATGGTGATCAAATCACAGAAAAACTAAAGTTTCCATCTCCTTAAACATGTAACTTTTTATGGTGGAAAACTATAAACTTTGCTCTTCCAGTTGCTTGTAAGGGATGAACTGCATTCACACCAGTATGTGGTTGAGGGGCAAAGCCTCTCCTAAGCAACTGTATGTAAGTACCAGTTGTCTAGCCTCCTCTATCCCCTCCACTCCTGCTCTTGAATCATAGCTTCGTGTATGAATGTGACACAAATCAGTGAACATCGTACATCCAATGGACAAACCAAAAACGAAAATCAAATTGACCGGGTCCGATGATGCAGTATGTGCCTCTGCTGGAACTCACATACAAGTGACATTATATAGCCTGAGCAGGTTGTATTTAGGAACTTGTGTGTGTGTGTGTGTGTGTGTGTGTGTGTGTGTGTGTGTGCATGTAACAACAATTAATGAACGAAGAGGCTACAAATCTGGAAGAAGGCAAGGAGTGATGTCTGGGAAGGTTTGGAGGCAGGAAAGGAAAAGGGGGAAAACTCAGCATGTGTATATGAATCAAACACTCAAATCGCTGGAGTGCTAACTCAGTGGTTAAGAGCACTGGCTGCTCTTTCCCAGGACGCAGGTTCAATTTTGAGCACCCACATGGCTGCTTACAACCTTCTATAAGCTCAGTCCCAATGGATCAGCTCCTTCTTCTGGCTTCCACAGACACTGCATGAAAGTGATACACAGACACCCATTCGGGTACAACACTCACACATACACACACACACACACAAATGAACCAAAATCTCAAAAATAACTACTGTGCAACTTAAGCGTATCTTTCTTCCTGCTAAAGAGTGACTTCAAAAAGCCAGAGGAACTATCTCACTTAAAAAGTCAAAAGTTATACTTTATCTAAATTAAAAACATCTTTCAGAGACCTTTTTAAGGAAATGAAAAGTAAGGCACATGGAGAGAAAATATTTTTGGTGCATATATTTGATAAAGGAACTACACTTAGAATATGCCCAGAATGCTCATGGCTCAATCATAAGAAAGCTGGCAATCCATTTTTTAAAAGGGACAATGTATGTGAAGAGACATGTCACTAACGAAGATACATGGATTTTTAGGTATGCCTATGGCAAGATGAGCATTATGTAAGTTTCCATTAAAACAGCAATAACATTCCAGGTTGAGCATGACCTGGAACTGCCTTTCAAGGCTGGTGGGCTATGAAATGGTTCAACCACAGAGAATGTTTGGCAGCGTCTTAAAAATTAACCATACACCTATCACACACATATTAGCCATTCTCTTCCTGGGTGTTCACCTAAGAGAAATGAAGACATGCATCTTTATCGTCACTTCCACACAATTGTTCATGGCTGTTCCACTTGTGAAAGCTGAAAATTCCAAACAGTCTCCTATTGTGTTGCCCCAGTTTCCCATCGTTTCCTTTGTCGCAAAGTTATTCAAAATTGCGCATGGCCTTCTGCTGACGTTGTGTGAAACCAATTCACACAAAGAGAGTTTCCCAAGAGTCAGCGGAAGCGCACTCATCATGTTGGCCTCAAAGCAGGTGAGCATCTGAGGCCTCTTGGGTCTCTCTGCATGGTGGTGGTGCATCTGACTCATGGCTGGTTCGAATTATTGTGAATTCAGCTGCAGTATTGTTGAATCTCTTCAACACTGCTTTCATTTTGTTTTCCTAGGATTAAGCTTCATTGGGGTTTATCTGGTTTTGACACCAGAATTGTGTTGTTCCTTGTCCAACCTTCTAACAGCTACACATGTCTTAAATGGCATTTGTCCATAAGATGAAACAGTCCATTGAATGGAAAAGGCAAACACCAGGTCAGTTCTATCCTTAAGGAGGTGCTGGGGTTGAGGACTCTGAAGGACTCCCGAGGCAGTGTCCCTTAGCTTAGGCCATGATGGTTCCCTGCTGAAACTAAGCAATCACACCTCAAGTACTCACCTCAAACAAGGTCGCTGCAAAGCCACAGAAATACAAACATCCCCATCTCTCAGCCAGCATTAGTGACTACTGCGTTTTCTTTTTGACAGTTCTAGCCCCCAGTTCTTCCTTCCTCATAGATTAAATTAACTATGAAGGCCTGAGAGGTGGCTCAGCAGTTAAAAGCATTTGCTGCTCTTGTAGAGGACCCAGATTTGGTTCCCAGCACCCACATGACAGCTCAACTGCCTGTATCTCTAGTTCCCAAGGATCTGACACCCTCCTTTATCCTCCATGAGCACCAGCCTTGCAAGTGGTACACATATGTACATGCAAGCAAAACACATATCACATACCTATGTTATGGAGTTTGTAACCCCTGGAAAAAGACCATAGATGCAATTCGAGTATGATTACAAGATTTATTGATTAGTTTTTAGCAGGATGACAAATAGGAGATTGTCATGAAGGAGCATTATACGGAAGGTTTTTTCTTTGAAAGACTGCCTGAGGTTGGTGTGTTTGGAGAAGTTCAGTCTTTAGTTGATTAGAAATCTGCTAGGATAGTTATAGACTAAGGACAGAAGGTAAAGTTGAGGAGCTCAGGGAAAAACTTTATCTTGGGCGTACATTTGAATCTTCCAGGCCTATGGTCCTGGTAGTTGGGGCCATGGAAGAAGTCTCAAGACCAGCAGAAGAAAAGTGCTCACCCTCAGGAACAGGCAATGTGGGGAAGCTGAAGATGTTGACTGACATGGCAGGAGGAACTTATCTGGAATCCACTTTACCTACGACAGTTGGATTCAAGTTATGATTCCCTGACGTTTACATGATTTTTTTTTTATTTTACAAAAGAGATCTTAATATGACAACAATCACATAGGGAGAGAGAAGGAAGCTGGAACATGTTTTATTTTACCTTAAATTATTGTTTTACACATTTGTAACTTGCATTTATGTACTTTAAATTACTTTCTTAGACTATCATAATTCATTAAAGCTTTTATATCCACAGACCTTTACAACTTGCACCCTAAATAATTTTCCTAGATCCTCATCTTGTTTATAGATTTTAAAGTTTTTATTTAATTAGCTTTCATGAGACATAATTGGTTGATTATTGAAAGTAGTCATTGAAAACCAAGGTTTTGTAAAAAATAATAAAGGAATATTAAAAGGTTACAGTAAAACCTGTGTTGTGTTGTGAGTTTCTCTCTTTTAGTGTGAAGCTTGTCAGCTGGATAAACTATATGGGTTTGCCTTTCTCAACAGGAGACCTAATAGCTCTAGAAGAAGCAAGGCCTGATTTTTACACATGAAATGGACTGAGGAGGCAGCTGCAGCCATTGGGTGAGGAGCTGGGTGCTTGATGCTGTTAAACTGATAAAGCTACAGTTAGCCATCATCATCATCATCAGAGATGTGAGAAGGATAAATTTAAGCAGGAAGTATAATCCAAACGGCCTCTGTATCAATGAAAATGACAGAGACTTTCCTAGACAGTTGCCCTAGGTTTCTACTTGGTGGCTCTGGGGGGCAGAGGTCAGTGGTCTTCAGCAATCACACATGACAGAATTAAGTCTCCCATTGCCACACAGGCTATCATTTGCCTTCAGCTGCCAGACCCAGAAGATCTGGGAGACTCTGTGGATGAGGAACTTGAGAGACTGGCCTACCTTGGCAAGGCAAAGAGGGGTAGTCAGTTCTCTAGTGTCCTGCTTGTCCACAGTTTGGGCAGAGACCTGATGAGGCATGAGACATTTCTTGGCCCAGTGGTCAGTGTTTCCACAATGCAAGTGGAGTCATCTGTGTCTTGCCCTCTTCTTTGTAGGAAACCTTAGGGCTGCCACTAGCATATGACAGTTTTGTCTATCATAGGAAGATTTTTGTTTTCAATACATCATGACTGCAGTTTCTCCTCCTTCCATTCCTCCCATCACCCCACAACCCCACCACCCCTTTCCCCCAGATGCTTTTCTCCTCTGTTCCCTTCAGGTATGAGAAGACCTCCCAGAATATCCACTGAACACAGCATAGCAAGATCAGATAAGTCTAGGCACAAACCCTCATTTCAACGCTGGGCGGGGCAAGCCAGTAGGAGGAAAAGTATCTCAAGCACAACCAAAAGAGTCAGAGGCCCCTCACTCCCACTCTCAGGAGTCCCACAAAAACCCCAAGTTAAACCACCACAGCAATATGCAGAGGACCTAGCACAGGCTTATGCAGGCTCCATAAATGCTGCTCCAGTCTATATGGACCCCTATGTGCCCTACTTAGTTGAAATATGTGGGCCATGTTCTCCTGATGTTCTTGACTGCTCTGGATCCTAGATCTCTTCCTGCCCCTCTTCCATGGGGTTCCCTAAGCTCCAAGGGGAGGGACCCATGGAGATCTTCAATTTGGGCTCTCTCTCTGCCTAATGTTTGGCTGTAGGTCTCTGCATCTGTTCCCACCAGCTGTTGGCAGCAGGCCCTGTGATGACTATTGGGCTAGGCACTTATCATGTTTGTCTTTTGGGGTATTAGTTACCTCTCTCAGGGTGATTTTTTCTAGTCTCATCTATTTGCCTGCAAACTTCATGATGTCATTTTTAACACCCAACTAATACTCCCTTGTGTAGATGTCCCACATCTTCATCGTCCATTTTTTAAAGATTTATTTATTTATCATTCTGCCTGTATGCCAGAACAGGGTACCTGATCTCATTATAGATGGCTGTGGTCATTATAGATGGTTGCTGGAAATTGAACTCAGGACCCCCGGAAGAGCAGCCAGTACTCTTAACTTCTGAGCCATCTCTCCAGCCCCAATTCTTTGTACATTCTTCTGTTGAGGGACATCTAGATTGTTTCCAGTTTCTGGATATTATGAATAAGTTCACTATGAGCATAGTTGAGAAAGTGTCTTTGTGGTAGGATGGAGCACTCTTTGGGTATATGCCCAAGAGTGGTGTAGCTGAGTCTTCAGGTAGATTGGTTCCCAGTTTTCTAAGGATCCTCCATATTGATTTCCATAGTGGTGTTAAGGAGTTTGCACTCCCACCAGCAATGGAGGAGTGTTCCCCTTGCTCCACATATATAGGAAGTTTTTTTATTAAACATTTTAAATACCATACTCAATAGATCTCTTAATACATCATTTAATGTATTAAGTATACCTTATTTTAAATAAACTTTGTGTTTAGCTACCTTCTTTATGCTTAACCTTAAAAATACACAGAGAAGTTTTTGATCCAGATGTAGAACTCTCAGATTTCTTCTCCAGCATCATGTCTGCCTGCATGCAGCCATGCTTTCTGCCATGGTGATAAGGAACTAAACATCTGAAAGTGTAAACCAGCTCCAATTAAGTATTTTCCTTTATAAGAGTTGTCATGGTCATAGTGTCTCTTCATAGCCATAAAACCCTAACTAAGACAGAAATTAATACCAGGGACTGGGGTATTGCTGTAATAGGCCTGACCATGCTTTTGTTTGGAGGAATATGGAACATTGGAGACTATGGATTGGGAAAGTGACCGGACAGTTTGTCCACAAAATCTGCCTGAAGCTAAACTGAAGAGTTATGGATTAACAGCTTTGGCAGAAGACATTTCAAAGCAGTTTAGCATTGACTGTGTTTTGTGGTTATTAGTGGCAATTCTTATGCAGATCTATAATAAAAAGGAGCAAGATGAGCATGGAAAAATGAAAAATGTACAATGGGAAGAGAAAAGGAGCACCAGGACATGTAAACAGATTAAAGAAAAGCCTGATGCTAAGTGGAATAAAGGGAGTGGTGACCTCAGAACCAGACCCCACCCAGCTAAGCTTCCAACTTGAGAAAAAGAATTAAAGAAAAGCTTAGAGCCAGGTGTTGTGGTACACACCTTTAATCCCAGCACTTTGAAGGCAGAGGCTGGCAGATCTCTGAGTTCAAGGCCAGCCTGGTCTACAGAGTGAGTTCCAGGATAGCCAAACTTAGGCAGTGAACAAAACCATCAAAAAAAGAAAGCTTGTGAAAATGTATTTGAAACAAGGGGGCCATGTTCCAGCCCAGCAAGCAGCAGAACTTGCTTCAGTCACGTGCTTCTGAATTTAGAGTCAAGGGTGGATAAAAGGGGTTATGGAATCTCTCTCCATGGCTAAAATCAGCCGCTGAGGCCAGGCATGTGTCAAAAGTATCCCTGAGTGGAGACCTAGATAGGCCATTGTTGAATCTGTGAAGATGAAGCCTGGATTACCTTGGAGACTCCAAGATGTTGGAGATGCCAGAGCCATGGAATGTCTGCCAGGGAAAGCTGCTAACAGAGAGTGGAACCAGCCCAAGAGAGAGAAGTGTGTTGTAGTCAACAAAGCTAAACAGAGTTGGAAATCTGAAGTGCATTTGACATGCAGAGTTTGGACGTTGCCCAGCTGGTTTTCTACACTATGCTCCTTTCCCTACGTTTGGAAGAGTAATATATACCATGTACCATTATATGTTGGAAGTATGTGATCTGCTTTTTGATTTTGATTTTTACAGAGGATTATAATTAAGAAATTGCCATGAGTCAATCTGTGAAGAGATTTTGGTTTTTGGAGTTATAAACAGGGTTGAAACTGTTCTAGACAATGGGGACTTTTGAAGTTGGACTGAATGCATTCCTGCATTATGATATGGCTACAAGCCTATGGGGACCATGGAGTAGAATGTGGTAGTTTGAATGAAAACGGCCCTCATAGGCTCATAGTGAGTGGCACTTGTTGGAGTAGGTATGTCTTTGTTGGAGTAAGTGTCTCACTAGGGGTGGGTTTTGAGGTCTCAGATGCTCAAGTGTCTCACTCTTTTCCTGCTCTCTGCCAATCCAGATGTAGAACTCCCAGCTACCTCTCCAGCACCATGTCTGCCTGCATGCCACCATGCTTCCTACCAGGAGGACAATGGACTAAACCTCTGAACTGTAAGCCAACCCAATTAGATGCTTTCCTTTATAACAGCTGTCATGGTCATGGTGTCTCTTCACAGCAACAGAGACACTAGACAGCACTATTACAGAAAATTACAGGTTTTGTATGACTCAGTTTATCCAAATAGCTAAAACTTAACACAGTTAGCAAAAACCAAGAGGCTAGAGCTACATTTTTAAGTTCCTTATTGTTAACCTGAGAAGACCTTAGGAATTTATAACATCATTTATTACATTTGTTTTATTTATTAAACACATGTTGATTTTATCTAAAAATTTTGTGTTTAGGGTAAAAATCATCATATAAAAATCCATCTTAATTTAAAATATCTTGGAGACTGTTGTTGCCGCCTTAGTCTAAATGGAGATAACCAGAGTTGATTTCAAGTTACATATAAGCATGCAGTTGCAAGTTAAGATTACCTATGCATAGGCTCTTCAAAAACTATTACCCCTTTTTGTTACAAGTTTTAAGCTAACTTTTTACTTGGGATTTTACAGGTTCACACACACACACACACACACACACACACACACACACACATAATGGTCTGCAGATCCTGAGAGAAAGAAAGTTTACATTTCAGCAAGAGGTTTGAATATCCATGACCTTAAATGGGAGAACATTCTGTAAACAAGAACCAAGAAATGGAGAAGAAGTCAAATAGCTGGACATCTGTTGGTTACATTTAGCCATCCTGATTTTTATGTAAACCGTTTATTAAAATATTCAAATAACATGATACATAACAGTAGCAAATTTACCATTTGTTGGGAGAAATGTTTCCTAAGGATGGTGTTAGACAATATCTGGAGCCTTTACCCAGTATATATAACAGCTTTTCCATTGTTGCACAGACAGGGCCCCTCCTCCTTGTTCTTAGTTTTCAGCCTCTATACCATAGTTGGCTCTTTTCCCAGAAAACCTTGGGGCTTCATGCACTATCATCTGGGAGGAGTGTCTGTATACTTAGGTGAGGGTCCAATGACCTTGCCTATCTCTCTTTTATGTAGAAATATGAACTTCTTTGTTTGTTTTTAGAGATAGGGTTTCTCTGTGTAGTTTTGGTGCCTGTCCTGGATCTCCTGGATCTCGCTCTGTAGCCCAGGCTGTCCTCGAACTCACAGAGATCTGCCTGGCCCTGCCTCCCGAGTGCTGGGGTTAAAGGTGTGCACCACCACCACCTGGCTGTAATATTAACTTTTAACAAGTCCAGCTCTGATTATTTTAAGCAGGCCTATCCGGAATTACTATTGAGAAATATTATTTTTTAACCAGTTTTTGTATGTCTGCAGATGGAGGCAAGACAACCTGAAAAGATTAATACATATTTTTTCTTATAATGTCATTAAGTTGCAGAATAATATAAGTATCTGTAACTTATATATATTTAATGTCCTAGAGGACATTAAACAGCAAACTGCAAAAACCAGGTATCTATGGGAACTCAGAAAATGTTGGCATTGTGTTGTTTTTGTTTCATTTACAGATTTTTGACTAAATTCAACATGCCTATAAGTCGTAAGGTACAAAAAAATGATATTTTAGCTGTTTTAAAGCACATGGTGTTTTTCTTACACTGTTTTGTTTAGTTTTCTCTCCTTGTCCTAGAGTCAAATGGCCTTCTGACCTAGGACAGAGATTTTGGAGGAAATTTTCAACAAGCATGCTTGGTTTGGGAAGGGGAGCTGTAACTCCCCTTCAGAGCGAGCTTTTTAATCCAGTAGAACAACATAACACAATACTTCAGTATTATGTATGCCCAAAAGAAAGCTGAATCCAGTGCCCAGAGGGCAGTTCTCAGCACAGGCCCCTGCAGCAGTACGGAGAGCAGTGGGCGGTGAACAGGGAGCTGATGGTGCCTGAGAGGGCTGCCGATGGGAGCACCCACGTAGCTCCATCCCAGCAGCACAGGCATTGGTGGCAGCCAGAGATGCAGGGTCAGAGACAGGAGCCAGCTGGGGTATAGAGCGAGCAGGAAAAAAGACATCCTTCAGAAGCAGAGTGAGGGAAAAGGGAGCTAACAGAAAGGCGTAGAGAAGTGCCTGATAGACCTGCAGGACTAAAACAGCAGGCTCCAGGGAGCCAATGAGAGGGACAGAGATGGCGCAGGCTAGAAGGAGCTCCATGGAGGAGCTTGCATAGAGGCAGCCAGGAGCAGTCTGCCTGGCAGAAATCCTGAAAATGTTGTAGCAGGCAGCTCAGGGGCCATTTGGCTGTGCTCACTCTGACTCCCATCTCTGCTACAACCTTGAAAACACAAGTCGAAGAGACGAAAGAAAACAACATAAAAGACAACAGAGCTTTCAGGGAAAGACAAGAGAACTCGGACATGTGGCGGCCACCTTCATTCATACACCAAGACCAGAAGGACAGCAGGGTGTCCCCTCTGCCCCAAAGACTGGGTCTACTACTGAGTCCAGTTTTGCCTTTGTTTCTCCAAATGTGCAGAGTCCAAAACCGAACAGAGTAACTCACTGGTCAGTCAGCACTTCAGAAGCACAATGGCCTGCACGTCTTACTTTCATTTTTTCTTCCACTTTGCAAATTTGGGAGACTGAAGTTTGGGATCCCCTGGGCTTATCAAGTCCACCTTGGACTTGCTCCTTCTGGGGCCTGCTCCCAACCCCTGGCCCTGAGTCTAGAATCTCCCATGGATCTCTCTGGGGCCTCCAAATATTATGGAGCTTGTGACTCAATCCAAGTATAGTTAAAATATTTATTGATTAGTTGTTAGCAGGATGGCAATCTCTGGGCCAAATTTGAGATTGCCATGAAGGAGAGGAATAGGGAAGGTTTTTTTAAAGGCAAAACTGCAAGAAGACCTTCAATATCTACACAAGCAAGCAAAAACTGGTCTGTTCTGCCAAGTTCAATGGTTAACCCTACTCAAAACAATTTTGGGGTATTTGCATAAAGAAGTTACAGAAGCCAAAAAGTTACATCATAACAAGTAGATGGTCACAGTTGTACATTTTTGGGTGGCGGTCACCGAGTCAGGGTCACTGGGAACTTACCAAGAAGGATGCCTGGCATAAAAGGGAGTTTCTTTAGCCATCACACGTAAAAAATAAAATGAATATTTAAAATTTGCCATGATGCTCAGTCATAGGATTTCTCTACTTTTTAACAACATCCCATCCCAAGTAAAGCCCAACTTGACTGAACTATTTCAGTCCTTTGTGATACCCTCTTACTTGCTGCTCAACTCCCCCATGGGATGCATTCCCCCTTTTTACAGATGCAGGCATGCTCCTGGTACCAGTGGTGAGTGTCTGATGGAGGACTAAATGGATGAAAAGATGGATGGGTGGATGGGTGGTTGGATGGATGGATGGATGGATGGATGGATGGATGGATGGATGGATAGGTGGGTGGGTAGATGGATGGATGGATGGATGGATGGATGGATGAATGGATGAATGAATGGGTGGAAGGGTGGATGGATGGATAGATGGATAGAAGGAAGGATGGATGGATGGGTGGGTGGGTGGGTAGATGGAAGGATGGATGGATGGATGGATGGATAGATGGATGGATGATGGATGGATGGATGGATAGGTGGATGGATGGAAGGATAGATTGATGGATGTTTGGTTGGATGGAAGGATGGATGGATGGGTGGGTGGGTGAATGGATGGATGGGTAGGTGGATGGATGGAAGGATAGATTGATGAGTGGGTGGATGGATGGATGGAAGGATGGATGAATGGATGGGTGGATGAATAGCTACAAATGAGGGAGAAAGGAAGGGATAGGAAAAGGAAGGAAAGTAAAAGGAAGAATACGTAAGAGAGATACAGAAGGAGGAAGAAGCAATTCAGGTCTTCCTGCTCTGTTCCGTGGCCCAAGTTATACCTGACACTGTTGTACATTGTTTCCTAAGGGACCTGCAGTGACTGTATGCCTCTTGAGGTGGCGTTTTATTTTGAAGGCAGTCTTGACTTCTATTATCCAATATTCTGCCCTCACCCTTTTTCTTTTTCCTCTTCCTCCCTTGGTGGTCATCCCAGCACCCATGGCTTTTCTGGGTCAAGGACCTCAACATATGGCCAGATACACTGAAGCTGATAGAAGAGAGAGTGGGGAACAGTCTCGAACTCATTGGCATAGGAAAGGACTTTCTGAACAGAACACCCATAGCATAAGGAACAAAAAAAGACTAGACATCAAGAAAACAAACAACCCAATTTTCTTTCTGCTTTTTGCGAAATGGTTTCCAAGTGTCTTCCTGGAACCACAGCCTCTTCCCAAAGGTGCTGTCCTGCATACCTCTTTACACCACATGATGGCGCTCAAGCAGAAAGAAATGAGGACATGTTTTTTTGTTTGTTTGTTTGTTTGTTTGTTTGTTTGTTTTTTTCCTAGCTCAGAAGGTCCTGTCACAAGCCACATTCTGACTTCTGTCTTTGGCATCTAGCTGCACAGCTCCTTGGTTGTATTCTAATGAGGTTCGTGGTGTCTGTCATGAGTCGTGTTCCTTAGAGGAGCTGTGAGTGGAGGGTTCAGCAGAAAGTCACTATGACCATAGCAGTAACGTACCTGTGGAGGGTTCCTAGCTCCTAGCACCAAAAGGAGATATGTTTCTAGATTATTTGTAGCACCAAAATGTACTAGAAATACTATGCAAATGGTTGGTATATTGTAATGTTTGAGGAATAATATAAGAGCAAAATCTGTACATTTTCAATGCAAATATTTTTTTTTCAAATATTTCCAATTTGTGGTTGGTTGGATCTGAAATTTCAGAAACAGAGAATACATAATTTTGTAGTTTTGGGGTTGGCTATGTGCAACAAACTTTGAAGCACATCTTTTTACAACCTGAGTGATTTCTTCACTCCATTTTAGTTGTGAATGGCATCCATGACTTTTTTTTTTTTCATAATCGACTTTCACACAATAATGATTCCAACTGGGTTATGGTAATTAATCCTTTTAATATGTTGTTGGATTTTGTTTGCTAGCTGTTTTTTTTGTTTTGTTTTGTTTTGAATTCTAAGTTTAAGCAGAGCCATCCGTGTAGGCTTGGGTTTGAAACTATCCATTGGCACATTGCCAACTCACCAGCGGTTACACCACTAAAAACTATCACCACCTTTCACCTGCAGTTTTGTTTCTGGTTTCATCTGGTTCTGGGATTATTACTTCATATAGTGAGTTTGAAAATGTTTGCCCTTCTTCATTTTTTTCAGAGTTTGAGAAGGATCCATGTTAATTCTTTCTTAATGCACGGTCGAATTCACCACTAGTTCTGTTCCTTGCCATTGTCTGGAGGGTTTAAATGGCTACTTCATCCTTGTTAGTAGTTATCAGCAGGTTCTGCCATGTTCTTTTTTCATAATTCACTCTTAGGAGAGTGTGTTTCTAGGTATTTTTAGGTATCAAAGAGTTGGTATAATTTATTTATAATCTTTTATTATCTATTTAATTATTACAAAGGCAGTTGTCATGTCTTTTCTTTCTGTTTTGATTTTAATTATTTGTGCCCTTTCTTTTTTTATTAGTACCACTAAACACTTCATAATTTTGTCAGCTGCTTTGAAGAACTAACTCTTGATTTCTTCGATAGCCTCTAATTTTGGAAATTTAATTTTGGAAATTTATTTTTACATGTATGAGTGTGTGTGTGTGTGTGTCTGTGTGTGTGTGTGTGTGTGTGTGTGTGTGTGTGTGTGTGTGTGTAATGAAATGGTCAACATAGTCTTTAAGGTACTCTCAAACTTTGCTCTAGAACTTCAGAAGCCAGGCCTCCATTGCCTGTACTGTGCTCAGCATTATCTTCTAAGTTCAGTTTCCACAACAGCTAATTAAGCTTTTAACATACAATGGCTTCTGCAGGTGAAAGTTCCAAAGTCCTACCATGACTCTCCCAAAAACATGGTCCAATCTGTCACAGCAATACCTCAATTCTGTTACCAATTTCTGCCTTAGTCAGCATTCTATTGCTGTGATAAGACACCATGAAAAAAGGCAACTTGGGGGAAGAAAGGGGTTCTTTCATCTTACATCTTGTAGTCGCTCATCCAGGAAGTCAAGAAAAGACCTCAAGGCTAGAATTTGGAGGCAGGATTTGTAAAGGCAATGGAGGGAGGAGTGCTGCTTACTAGCTTACTTCCCATGGTTTGCTCAGTCTGCTTTCTTACACACTATCTGCCTAGGGATGGCACCACCCACAATGGGCAGGCCTTTCCCACATCAATCACTAATTAAGAAAATGCCCCACAGATTTTTCTCTGGTGCGCTGGATGGTCACAGTTTCCATGTATGTTTCCAGCATCTAACATTCTCAGGAAGACGTGGGGAGAGCTGTCTGCACTAGTATTTAAATTGAAAGGTGCATGCTCTCATCTCACCAGAACCCTGGCTGCTTCCCGAAGTCAAGTCTTGCCTGTTGGTGTTCACAAGTCTGCGTCAGGGTTGCCACCCCTCATACTTGTGTAGTTAGCAGTGTTTTTATTTGCCTAGGTGGTAAAGGGGGTGAGGGGCTTGGGTGTCTAGATACAGTAGTGCCGAATTATCTCTTCTTTTTGGTGGAACAATTTAGTGATAGACTATATCTTGGGAACACTTCCTTCCTTCACCCCAGCCTAGGAGCAAGAGGGACCGTTCTCAAGTCATGTCCAAGCATCTGGTTCACAGGGCCCACACAGATCTCTCATAGAAAACACTGTTCTCGGAATGTGCTTCTTGATATTGTCCTCCTTTCTTCTATCTGTGGCCCCGAATTGGTTCTTTCTTCTACTCCATTTAGTGTTCTAAGTTGGACTTTTTTCTTTTGTAAAGCTAATATTTACTATTTCTGGATCTTAGTCCGTTTCCTTCTGTCTGTTCTTTACTGTCCCCTCTCTCTTGTCTCTCCAGTCTCTCACCTCTGTCTGCAATCACGCATCAGGTATTTTCCTACAAACGTGTCGGGACATAGGAAAGTCGTGTTGGTCTCTGTTCTGTCATCCTGGGATCTTCTGTACCCCTTCTGCAGTACTGGAGATTGAACCCAAAGACTTTTACATATCAGGCAAGTGCTCTATCAACTGAGCCATGCCTCCAGCATTCACTTCTTCTTGTTTTATATTCCATGGAGATATTCTTTGTGGTTTCCATGGGAAATTCATAAAACATCTAGAAACTGCAACAATTTCTTTAAAATTTGTAAGAGTTTAATCTCATACAGACCCTAATCCTTCACATTTCCACACCCCTTATATTATTGCTACCACAAAACATGCATTGCACATTCCATACTTTGTAATATAGTTGAATCATTTTAGTCTTTGTCTTAAATATAGAAGAATTCAATTTGGAGCCACAAACTGAAGTCAAAACAGTATAGTTTCATATTTACCTATGTACCTGGAGTTATCTCCAGTCCCACTCAGACCCAAATAAACACACAGATGCTTGTATTACTTATAAACTGTATGGCTGTGTGGCTCAGGCTTCTTGCTATCCAGTTCTTATATCTTAAATTAACCCATTTCTATTAATCTATAAGTTGCCACGTGGCTCGTGGCTTACCGGTATCTTAACATCTCCCTTGTCATGGCAGCGGCTGGCAGCATCTCCTCTCTCAGCTTTCCAATTCCCAGAATTCTCCTCTCTCCTTATCCTGCTTATACTATACTTCCTGCCTGGCTACTGGCCAATCAGTGTTTTCTTTATCAATCAATCAGAGCAATACCTTCACAGCATACAGAAAGACATCCCACAACATGCCTACATATTTACTTTCCTCGGGGGAATTTATATTTTTATATATCTTTGAACTCTCCAGCATCTTGTAGAGCATCGACTCTCTTGGTTTTTATTTTAATGTGACTGTCTTAATGTATCCGTAATTATTCAAGGGTGACCTTGGTCCTCTGAGCCTCCTTACTTTACCACCCATGTGCTGGGATTACAGGTATGCACCACCATCCTCAATTTATGCAGGGATGGTGATCAAACCTAGGGCTTTCAGCATATTCTATCAATTGAACTACATCTTAATCCACTATGGGAAAGTTTTTTCATGGGGTTAGAGAAATTAGTCAATTTTGTGAAGTGACTCCAAGGTGGTAACTACAATATATCTGTGCAGTGTTGGGTGTGGAGACCAGGAAAATAAGCCAAGTATGTTGTACTGTTATAACCCAAAGTGGGTGGTCATTAGGAGACAGCTGTAGAAAGCAGGTATATGAATCAATCATACTGAGAACTGGGAGGGTGTAAAATATTGGAATCTGTTTCACTCTTCATATTAAAAGGTCCAATTTATGTTCAAAACAGATGCCAACACTATATAAAAGTATGAGAATTTACTGATACTCAATTCATAATGAATTAGGGAATATTTTTTCCTCTTTAATTTTTGGAAAGAGTTTCAGATACACTGCCCTCTGTTGTTATTTGGTAGGTTTTCTAGTCATTCCATATATAGGATTTTTCCTCTATTGGGATTTTTTTTCTGTTGAAAAGTTCTTTCATTACCAATTCTCTTTCATTACTATTATAATCTCTATTCTCAGCCTTTTTTATTTCCACATACACACACAAGTAACCTGTTCAACCTGTATAACGTTACTCATATGTATGTTTTCAGGGCTGACCATTTCGTATTGGATCACCAACTGGTGTGCTCTCCCCTGGGAAAGACTATTTCTTCCATTCTTAGCATTCTTTATTTGCCTGTAGTTCTCTGTGTAGTGTTGAGGCCTCTGGGATTTCCCCATCCACTTGAGCATGTATACTGTTGTTGTCCTTGTTTAGCTCATGAATAGGCAGCCATGTCGGTGAGACTTTTATGGGTATACAATCCTCACCCTTCATCAAGGAAACTTCTATTTGCATAGACAGAGACTATTACAGAAAATCAATTAATATATTTGTCATCTCACATAGTTCAAAAAAGTTAACATACTTGTGATACGAACATGACTTCTGATTTTTTAAAAAAAGCAAATGCATTAAAACATAGGCAGGAAAGAAATTACTAGGGTAATTGGGGAAAGATGAGGACACATAAATCAAAGGCTACAAATTTGTTTTTGTGAGATGAAAAACTTTAGGAAGCTAATGTATGGTATACAAAATATAGTTAATAATGTATTTGGGGGCTGTAGAGATGACTCAACAGTTAATAGCACTGGCTGCTCTTCTAAAGGACCTGGGTTCAGTTCCTAGTACCCACAGGGAGTTTCACACTCATCTGAACTTCAGTTCCAGGGGATCCAACACCCTCTTCTAAACTTTGAAGGCACCATGCACACACGTGGTACACAGACATACATACAACACACTTATACACATAAAATAAAATTAAACACCCTAAAAATATATCTTCTACTGATGATCATTTATTAGGTCTTATTAATGTGAATGGGTATATGATGTATGTATTTGGATACACAAGTGCACATGGAAGATAGAGAAAAGTTTGTGGAGTCAGTTCTCTCCATCCATTTTTACCAGGATTCCAAGGATCAGATTCAGGTCATGAGACTCATATAGAAAGTTTCTTTGCCCATTAAGCCATCCTACCTGCTCTCCTTGATTTTTTATTGATTTGAAAATGATAGTCTTATGGGAAAATTTTGTTCAGCATTTCTTTAGTATTTGTTCAGTTTTCTTTGACCTTCCACAAACTGTGCTTTTATGTCTGACCTTAGGATGGGAAAGAAATTATGTCTTTTTTCAAAATTATAAAATAAAATGTGTTGAATTTGATTATTCCCTTCTCTGAGATCAGACTCTGGGAAAACCCCAGTAAGTTAGTTTTTGGTTATATAGTTTTTCTTGAGATTAGAACTTTTATGAAAATCTAAAAGTAGTAGAACATTCGAGATTGGATCCCCTATGTCTTTTCCATGCTGTATCTATAATGATTTGCCAATTATACTTTACATTTCCCTATGCTTCCATGGGCTCCCACATTAGTTCACGATCTACACTAGCAGGTTACAACTTTGAGTATTTGTGTATCATTTTCTCTAATTTAGAGCCAGTAGATTTCACTAAATGCACATATTACTGACACATTATTTTAAAAGAATATTATTTGTTATTTATGTGTATAGGTGTGAGCCTAAGTGAGTTTATGTGCACCTGCAGTAGACAGTGGAGAAAAATGGGGGTACTGGAACTACTGGAACTGGGGTTACAGGCAGGTCTTAGCTGCCATGTGGGTGGTAGGCAAAAAATTTCTGTCCTCTGCAAGACAGTAAGCCATTTCTCCACATATAATCTTCATATCTTCAATCACTGCCAATTAAAGGAAGAAATTCCACTTTGTTATAATATGTGATGCTACTATACTGATGAATTTGAGTATCTAGAATTGTATTGAATTTATACATGAACGCTCTAAAATAATATTTGTTTACTGGTTTCTTTTTTAACATTGTGTTTATCTGGTAAATTTACACACAAAGTCATCTGCTATTTCTGTACTCCAATTCTTTACCTCCTAACTCCCAAACCAAACTGCCAAACCAGAAATATTACTAAGCACACACTACCTTGCTGATCTCTGAATAGTTGAATATAAAAGTACAATTCAAATAAGCCTTGTAGACAAATGTGCATAAAAGCTTGATTTAAAATAGCCACACATAAGAAACTTCCAAATGACCATCAGAGGCTGAGCACATGAACAAGCTGCTGGGTAACTAAGCAGGAAAACACTAGACAGCAAAGAAAGCAGACAGAACCTTGGCTAAGGCAGCAAAATAAGAGAATCTCAAAAGGAATTGCTATTAGGATTGAAAGAAGCCAGATGCTTCAAAAGGTCCATACCGTGGGATGTGTGTCTCTGTGAGGATTTGACAATCAGCATTTGTGCACAATTCCAGAAAATACAAAGAAGCCCTCATTTCCCGAAAGCGTATCTGTGTTTGCCTAGACACAGGGAAAAGAGTGTCAGGGTGAGGGAGAGGGAAGCATTGCTAAGGGCTTGGGAACATGTTCTTAGTTGCAGTGAACATTCTAGGTGTCACTTGTCGAACCTACCCAGTGGCATATTTTGTTGTGTATCAGAAATATCTCAATACAGCCTCAAAAAGTCAAGGGAAGAAAAACCACCTAGAAACTCACAAAACAATGGGGAAACAGGAAGTCACTGGACTTGTCTGCCATTGCTGTCTCTGAAAAAAAGAAAGAGGGACTGAGGGCTGCAACACCATCAGAAGAAACTACGTTAGAAATGGTACAAACAGGAGGCAAGATGAGAAAACCACAGCTCTGGGAAGTGAATGAACTCCAAGCAAAAACTATATGAAAGGCTCACAAAGAGAAAGTGGCTTCCAAATGAGAAATACAGACAGGCTACTACTAAAGGTGTGTGTGTGTGGAATCTTGATTACTTTTCTACTTCAGTGAGAAAACACCATGACCAAGGCACTTATGCAAGAGTTTACAAGAGTTTGCTTGCAGTTTCAGAGGATTAATCCATGACTATCATGGTGGGGAGCATGGCAGCAGGCAGGCAGGCACGGTGTTGGAGCAGTAGCTGGGAGCTGGGATCTTGATCCATAAGCAAGAGGCATGGAAAGGGCCAACTGGGGATTTGTATGGGCAGGAAGAGCAGCACAACACTACAGCTCCCTGTGTTCTCTGTAACCCAGAATATCTGGGTTCTGGGGGGCTGGTAATCATTAACTGCCTGTGCAGCTGTGGCCTTTGTAGTGACAGCATGCATTCCTACAGAGCAGAAGAACATGGTCTCCACCACCAGCAGTGAAACAAGAATGCCTTGTGTTGAATCATATCCCAGATTCTGCACTCAGGTCAGTGCTTGAATAACAACACGGTACCAAAATGTTGTCAAAAGTAAAGCAGAGATGCTGTGAACACCAGTTCCACAGGCGGTTGGTTACAGGCTGAATATTTAATGATATTAGTCTGCCTGCCTTTTGAGGACTTGCATGCATAGGAGACAGATACAGAAAGTGTATTTGGTGATTGCTGCATTGAGTCCAAATTAAACTCACCTTTCAGAAGATCCCGGGACAAAGAAAAGGATAAGATACACACTCCCTAGAGAGTTCTATCATTCTGTACCTCCTATCATTCTGCCTTCTGGATGGTACAGGTAGAGAGGAGGGGAAAGGCTCCTCATCTGGACTGACTGAGGCCTCACCACACTGTGGGACAGTCAAGGATCTGTCTGTTAGGCAGACCCGAACATGAAATGAACAACTTACAGTACTCACATTTGGTAAGCCATGAACTGTCACTTCATAGTCTTAGACATCGGTGATATTGTTGCAAGGATGACATGGCAGCATCAAAAGGCACCCCGTGCATTTGTACCGCAGCAGCCAAGCATTACCTTTTGTGAAGTGTGTCCAGATGTGTCCCAGTGAGATTCTGAAAGAGAAGACAGAAAACATTCCTGACCCATACACATTCTTTTGAGCACCTGGGTGGCTCACACCTGTTGGGTGCTTTGCTTGAGAACAAAAGCACCAGGCTTTCATATGCTCATTTGCAAAAGCCTGGGACACCTGGGGGTGGGGGTGGGAAATCAGTGGATCCTAAAGTTGCTCTGGTTGGGAAAAGGTCCACAGAGGGGCTTAGCTAAGTGAGTTCAGGCCAGAGAAACAGGCAGTGGCCTGGAGTGAAATGTGGCCTTAACCAAGGACTGAAGCCAGGAGGTCAGACTCTCTCTGTGCTGACACTTTGATCCTGGTCAGAGAGAAAGTTCCAGGCATCCCGGGTTGCCAGAAAGAAAAGTCACTAGCTTTGAAAACCAGATGAACAAGACATCCTCAGGACAGAGGGAGATGAGATTAATAAACAGTCTATTGTATTGGGCATTGAATGCATGCCAGGCATTGGTGAAAAACATTGCCAGTACATGACCACTTTTCATGCTCATAAATCTCTCTTTGTACAGCCCAGGACTGCAAAGGTAAGGAAAAGAAGAGAACATACAGTAACATGTCCAAGGTAAGCAAGCACCTCTCCTAAGCCATGGCCTTTGCTGCATCTTAGGTACACTGTTATGTGATCACTCCTATAACTGCCTGTGGTTATGGCAGGCCGGCCCAGGGACACCTGGAAGCATGTGATGGAAGGTGAATTGGTTCCCCGAGAAAAAAGAATACGGGGGGAAGCTGTGACAAAACCCTCAGTCCTGATCACTTTTCGCTGTTGGTTTCAAAGCAGGGTTTGGGCAAAGGGACCGTCCTGAAGGAAACTGCCAGGATCCTTCTGGAGAGTTTCCAAAATTCCAACTTCAGGAAGGAACTCAAGTGCACAGTGGTTACGTCTTAGCCTCTAAGATCCTGCCGCCAAGTCAGCTTTGATCCCAGGTCCATCTTCTCCATGCCCTCAGGTAGCAGGTGGTCAGCAGTGCATTAGAGCTGCCAGAACGACATGCTTCTTCATATCTTCTGCCCACCCCGAGGCTGAATGTCATCCTTTTGTGACCCTGGCTGCTCAGGCAGGACCAACACCAAAGAGTCAAAGGGGTTTTCAACCTCATGGAGGGGGTAGAGTGGGGAAGACAGAGAAAACAAGAGAGGAGGGTGAGAAAGAGGAAGAGAATTAGGATGATTAGATAGTGATAGACCAAGATCTTACTTCTCACTATAGACACACCCAGAAGAGACCCAGGGTCCACTCTATGAAACAAGGCACAGGGAATTGAATCCAGTTCCTCTGGAACATCAGTCAGTGCTCTTAACCACTGAGCCACCCCCAGACTCAGAAAGACAAACATGGTGTGTACTCACTCTTAAGTGGATACTAGATACATAAAGCAAAGGGTAATCAGACTACAACCCACAGCTCCGGGGAAGCTAGGAAACAAGGAGGACCCTAAGAGGGACACGTGGATCACCTTGGGAAGGGGAAGGGGAAACAGAGAAGATCTCTATGAGTAAACTGGGGATGGGGGGACAATAGAGGAGAGGCGATGGGGGATGAGAACATGAGGGAACAGGACAGTCAAGCTGGGGGAGGGATGGAGTGGAAGAGCAATGGAAGAGATACCTTGAGAGACGGAGATATTATGGGGTAATGGAGAAACCTGGTGCTAGGGAAAAATCCCAGGAATCCACAAGGATGACCCCACATTAGACTACTAGCAATAGTGGTGAGGGTCTGAGAACTGGCCTACCCCGGTAATCAGATTGGTGAATGCCCTAACTGTCATCATAGAGCCTTCATCCACTAACTGATGGAAGGAGATGCAGAGATCCACAACCAAGCACCAGGCTGAGTTCCATGAGTACAGCTGAAGAGAGGGAAGAGGGATTTTATGAGCAAGGTGCATCAAGATCATGATAGGGAAACCTACAGCGACAACTGAACCAAGCTCATAGGAACTCATGAACTTTAGACAGATAGCTGGGGAACCTGAATGGGACTGGACTAGACCCTCTGCATATGGGAGACAGTTGTGTAGCTGGGTCTGTTTGAGGGGTCCCTGGCAGTGATGATCAGGTACATGATCTGGCTTTCTGGATCCCATTACCTATGGTAGGTAGGACATCTTGCTAAGCCTTGATGGCAGGGGAAAGAGGCTTGGTCCTGCCTCAACTGAATGTACCAGGCGTAGCTGTCCCTCCCCTCATTGGAAAATCCTATAGGAGAACTTACCCTTTTGGAGGAGGGAAGGAGGGATGGGCCAGGGTGGGCTAGGTGGGGCGGGGAGCATGAGCAGGGATGAGACAGGGATCTGTGGTTGGTATGTAAAATGAGTAAAATAAATAAAATAAATACAGCACAGGAGAATGAATTGCAAAGAGTCACACAGGGGGTAGTAATTTGATTGTTTATCCATTGTCTTTTGTCATCTCACAGGACCAAAACATTTGGACTGAAAAACAAAGTGTTTTTGTTGTTGTGGATCTTTTCTGAATGACAGGTGCCTGAGCATGTGTTCTGAGACTAGTTTAACTTTAACAATCGAACTTTAAAAAGTTGTCTACTATTTCAGGAAGGAGGGAGCCCTCAGGAAGAGCAGGGCTCCCAGCCGAGAGCAGTGTCATGGGATTCTCTCAGAGCTCAAGTTGGCCAGGGTATTGAGAGGACAGAAGGGGGTCTTTTGGCAAGGGCTCATCATAGTTCAGCCTTGCCAAGAAGTTTGCACTGAGTCAAAGTGCAACAGGCAGCCATTCTGACCATTTAAGGCCAGGCCAAAAATGTAGTAATTCACCTTACAGATGAATCTGGCCACCGAGTCCAGCTGGGAATTTGGAGGAAAGGAGTGACCTGTTAGAAGACCATGGTGGGAATGCAGGGAACACAACGGCAGTAGAGTTTAAGAGTTCCCCTGGCATTTGATAGTCGGTGGCCACAGAAACCGCCTAGACACGGCATGGTGTCTCCAGGTACATATGGAAAGGGAGGATATGGCGATGCCTCTCCAACACTGTTTCATCTTCATCCTTGGACCAATGCTCACTATCCATTATCCTTTGGAGAAGACTGATGGGGGAGTCACAAAGAAGAGGAAGGCACAGTGTTGTGGACTGACCCATCACTCACAAATAGTGTCTGGCACTTCTGAGGTTTGGTCAGTGACTCCCTTTAAGGCACTAGTGCATACTGTCTCCTTTACCTTAAAATTCCTTGGGAATCCATGCCTTAGCCCACAGACTCTGCTTCAGTCTGGAACAACATACTGCAGTCTCATGGGGGAAAGACTGTCAGGTGGCAGGCCCATAGCAAATTGGCTCCCTGCTTATCTTTGCACCCTCCACATCAGCAAAACTGCCCACACACAGCATTCAGACAGAAATGAGTCAGTGTGACTCTGGGCACTGCCTAGACTTAGGGATCTTCCTGCTTCCCCACACCACTGTGAACAAGACCAGACCTTGATGGGGAGAGCTGCTCACCTCTGTACCCTCCTCCCTAGTTCCTTCCTTCTTCCCCCTGTTACACTAAGTTCCAGGCTCCATGGATGGATGGCTCCATGGATGGCAGGCTCCATGCAGGTCCCAGTAGCACCGGAGGCTTCTGCCATAGTGACGTGGTGCATTACAGCTCTGTCTGCTAGGCAGGTTTTCCATGCAAGACTGGCAGCTCATTATCTTCAGAGAAGCCTTCCCTGGGCTCCATGGTGCTCCTCTGCAGCCTCCTGGACCCTAGAGGAGTGTGCCACCAATCATCTCCTTCATGGCTCTGAGAGTTTTGCCTCTTCCTTCATCACATTTCATGTTTTCTGACAAGTCTATCGCCACGTTCTCGGTGGAAAATAGTTTTGCTGAGTACAGGGACAACCTGGTTGGGGAGGGCTATCCAACGTGGCTCTCCAGGAATACTTGTGAATCATGAAATGAGGGGCATCAGTGGCACCTCCTCCCATTTGAAAGACCTGTCCTCCCTCCAGGGACACTGCACGGGACTCTTTGTCTTTACCCGTCACAGTGCTTAGTATTCTGAACACTTCTGGTTACAGGTGGGATGAACACTCAAGAAGTGTAGAAATGGATGTGGAACTTTATGGAGGCTGCAGAGAAAGGACTTGGACAGAGTCTCTAGCTGTGGTCCTAGAAACTGTACCGTTCTCCTTACTGTGGATGGGGATCTTAAGTAGTCACTGTCCTGGTCTCCTTACTGTGGATGGGGATCTTTTTTTTTTTTTTTTTTTTTTTTTTTTTTTTGGTTTTTCGAGACAGGGTTTCTGTGTGAAGCTTTGCGCCTTTCCTGGAACTCGCTTTGGAGACCAGGCTGGCCTCGAACTCACAGAGATCCACCTGGCTCTGCCTCCCGAGTGCTGGGATTAAAGGCGTGCGCCACCACCGCCCGGCTGGATGGGGATCTTAAGTAGTCACTGTACAGGTCTCCTTACTGTGGATGGGGATCTTAAGTAGTCACTGTCCCGGTCTCCTTACTGTGGTTGGGGATCTTAAGTAGTCACTGTCCTGGTCTCCTTACTGTGGATGGGGATCTTAAGTAGTCACTGTCCTGGTCTCCTTACTGTGGTTGGGGATCTTAAGTAGTCACAGTCCCGGTCTCCTTACAGTGGATGGGGATCTTAAGTAGTCACTGTATGGGTCTCCTTACTGTGGATGGGGATCTTAAGTAGTCACTGTACAGGTCTCCTTACAGTGGATGGGGATCTTAAGTAGTCCCTGTACGGGTCTCCTTACTGTGGTTGGGGATCTTAAGTAGTCACTGTCCCGGTCTCCTTACTGTGGTTGGGGATCTTAAGTAGTCACTGTCCTGGTCTCCTTACAGTGGATGGGGATCTTAAGTAGTCACTGTACAGGTCTCCTTACTGTGGATGGGGATCTTAAGTAGTCACTGTACAGGTCTCCTTACAGTGGATGGGGATCTTAAGTAGTCCCTGTACGGGTCTCCTTACTGTGGATGGGGATCTTAAGTAGTCACTGTACGGGTCTCCTTACAGTGGATGGGGATCTTAAGTAGTCACTGTACAGGTCTCCTTACAGTGGATGGGGATCTTAAGTAGTCCCTGTACGGGTCTCCTTACTGTGGATGGGGATCTTAAGTAGTCACTGTACAGGTCTTCTTACAGTGGATGGGGATCTTAAGTAGTCACTGTACAGGTCTCCTTACTGTGGATGGGGATCTTAAGTAGTCACTGTACAGGTCTCCTTACTGTGGTTGGGGATCTTAAGTAGTCACTGTCCCGGTCTCCTTACTGTGGTTGGGGATCTTAAGTAGTCACTGTCCTGGTCTCCTTACAGTGGATGGGGATCTTAAGTAGTCACTGTACAGGTCTCCTTACTGTGGATGGGGATCTTAAGTAGTCACTGTACAGGTCTCCTTACAGTGGATGGGGATCTTAAGTAGTCCCTGTACGGGTCTCCTTACTGTGGATGGGGATCTTAAGTAGTCACTGTACAGGTCTCCTTACAGTGGATGGGGATCTTAAGTAGTCACTGTACAGGTCTCCTTACTGTGGATGGGGATCTTAAGTAGTCCCTGTACGGGTCTCCTTACTGTGGATGGGGATCTTAAGTAGTCACTGTACAGGTCTCCTTACAGTGGATGGGGATCTTAAGTAGTCACTGTACGGGTCTCCTTACTGTGGATGGGGATCTTAAGTAGTCACTGTACAGGTCTCCTTACTGTGGTTGGAGATCTTAAGGACTGTCTCTGAGACAGATTTGCAGACTCTGGTGATATTCCTCTGCAGCCATTTCTCCAGCCATGGCACTGACTTGTGTGGGTCAGTGATCTACAAAGGCAGAGTAGGAGCTTGTGGAACCTGGCCCTGTGGTTGTCCTCCAATTGCTGTTCCTTCTCATAGGTCTCCTGCTCCCATGAAGAGAAGATCCTCTCCCATGGCCACATCACACTGTCTTATCATCAAGCCCCACCCAGCAATCATGGCTTTACCCATGCTGCCCATCTTGGATAGACACCTGAAAAGGTGAAGCAAGGCTCATCTGTCCCTTCTGCCCGCCAGCATCCCGTACCAGACCGAGGGATGCCCAAGCCCTAGGTTCCTACCCCTTGCCTCTGCTGGTACAAGCTCTGCTATGTGCAGAGACTTGGGCTTTTCCAGAGGGCGAGGATCCTATCTGGGTCCCAGCTTCTCAGGCAGAGACAGAAAGTCCTGCCTCATGGCCCACAGGGACTGTGTCCCGTTCTCAAGTTCTGTTGTCCTATCCTGTGTGGGTTCTGCCATTAGAGAAAGCCACACAGAAAACCTTGTATAATCCAGGCAGACTGGGGTGCTGTGACAGGTCCAGGTGATGGCATGTAATATTCCATGGACACCCTAGTCTAATCACACAGACCTGATGGGATGCTAAGTACAAATGGCTAATTAATACTTGAAACAGTGCTCAACTTCCTCAGCCAGAGGGAAATCACATACAAAACCTGCTGTAGCCCATCTAACCCAAGTCAGAACGGCCACTGTGAAATAAACAAAGGACAAGTCATAATGAGGATACAGGGAAAGGGGAACAGAGTGTGAACTTGGGGAACCATGATGGGAATGAGTATGGCGATTCCTCACAAAACAGCAATAGAACTCCTCTATGACCCAGCTCTGCGACTCTTGGTCACAGACACGAAAGACTCTAACTCTACACACCACAGAGATATTTGTGCATCAGACTCAGACAAACACCATTTTTCTGCAACTGTGAATCGAAGACAGAAAATTGTGTATGGGGTGGCGTGGGGGGTGGGGTCGATGACACCTGTATGAAGAAATCAAGAGGAAACCCATTACTTTTTGTTTGCCATTACATTCCAATAAAATAAAAAAAGTTTAAAACAGAACAACTCAGTCTTCTGGGGGTCAATTCTGCTACATAGAGGCGCATCTTGAGTTACTGTAGTGGAGTCTAGAAGTCTTGAGGAAAGGCCCCATGGTTTGGGCATTTTAATTTCTGTAACCTATTCGATGCCATTGGTTTCTGGTAAGCATGGGACCCCTGTTTCTAAAATGGCAGTGCAGACAGAGGGAAAGTTTGTTCAAACTCTTTTGGAACTAGTTCCGTCTGACAGTTTTCTTTATGTTCTACCACAGATTTTTTTGGGGGGGCACCCACACTTGTATGCACACTGACGTTCAAATCACTGTCTGCCATTTTGATGACACCACCCTTTCCTTGCACATGCTGAGTTGTGAGCAAGCCCATCCATATATGTCCTAGATACCTTCCACCCTATGGCCCTGCAGACTTTAGGTCACTGGTAGGAGCACCAGTGACCATGTGGGTGCTGCCACATCACAGATCCTGGGATACAGAGTGATTCCTTTGCTGGATCCCTTCCCTCCTGCCTAGGGATGGAGCAGTTCTACCTCCCTTTCACAACCCACTTGGCATTCTCTCTTCAACACAGCTTCCCTGGATTCCTACCAGAACTCTGAACATCTGGTCCTCCTTTCTGGACCCGGGACTCCAGCCCCTTTGTGTCTACACCCTGCAGGTTGCCAGCTTGCCTGTCCCCTCAGCAGTTAGCCCTGTGTGCCCGCATTGCCCTTCCCACACCAGTAACATACCAGCATCCCCTTTCCACACTCCCAGCCCCGGTGCCAGAAGGTCTGGCTGGTGAGTGGGGACTCTGCATCTCACCCTCAAGAGAGATTTCAGGCCCTGTTCTCATTTGCCTTCTGGGCAGGGATGGGCACTTCTTGGTCCTAGTCAGGGACCTCAGCACCTAAAGGGCATAGGCTGAGAGTGAACAAGCACCTGGCTCTGGACCAGGCCCTTCTCAGCTCCTGCGCCCCCCCCCCAACCATCCCCTTCCAGTTTGACTTTCTTTAACTTACCATTGAGGGATGCTGCCCTAGAGACAAGGTGCTCTTGATTTTCACGGGCCACGTGGCACTGGGAGTTGAGGCTCTGCAGAACCCCAGGTTCACAGTAGTCCAGGGGCTGGGGCACAATCATGGAGAGGCTGGGAGTGGAGTAGGGTACAGTTTCCAGTCCAGGCTCTCTGCTCCCCAGGAGAAGCTGGAAGGCAGCTCATATTCCTCTGTCTTCTAGATGTCTGCATCCCCAGGGACTGGCACAGGCTCCATGTAGAGTATTTGTGGCAGGGCGTTATGAATGAGCATGCATTCTTTATTCTCTCCTTTGGAAATGTTGCAGAGTGGGGTGGGGGGTGGGAAGGGGGAGCCTACTCAGAAAATGGCTCAGCAGGCTGCGTGGGGAGCTGGGAAGACTCATGCTTTCCTGGGTGCCAGTGGTGGTGGTGACGTTAACGAGGGAGTGTGTGTGTGTGTGTGTGTGTGTGTGTGTGTGTGGTGTGAGAGAAAGAGATAGACAGCGCATGCTCTCATGCCTCTGTGAGCCTGTGAGAGAGACATGACAGAGAGACACACAGAGAAATACACACACACCACACACACACCAGTGAGAGAATGCTCTTGCTCCTGTGTGTATGTGTGTGTGAGTTTGTGAGAGAGACAGAGGGACACACAGAGAAATACAAGCACCCACAAATACACACAGACACTAGAGAGAGAATGCTCTTCTCTCTCTCTCTGTGTGTGTGTGTGTGTGTGTGTGTGTGTGTGTGTGCCTGTGTGCCTGTGTTTGTGCCTGTGTGTGTGTGCCTTTTTCCCAGGGTTGGAGACCCCCCCCCCCCCACAGATGTTGGAATACTGCTTCTAGGCTCCATCAGCCAGGGCTAGCCTAGCTTCAAGGCCACCCCACCGATTCATGACAACCTTCCCTTAGGGGCTGGGGACAGAAAATGAGCCACCGCTCCCCCGTCCCCCCCTAACCCCCCCCCCCCCCCCGCCCCACACCAGCAGAAGACATGGAACCCGAATTCCTTCGGTCCAGAGCGCAGTCCTGTCCCCGGCATCCTCTTCCCAAACGCGTGGGCGCCTCGGAAGCTGCGCACTGGTCCCCCCACCCCAACTCCTCCCCGCCCCCGCGCCCCCGCCCCCGCGCCCCGCAGCCCCGCAGCCCCGCAGCCCCGCAGCAGCCACAGGGGGAACCAAAGAGACAGAAGCCTTCCCAGCTGCCCGGACCACAGACGCCAACACCCCCCGCCCCCCACCCCCCGCCGCCCTCCCGCCCGCGCCCCGCACGCCAGCCAGCCAGCCAGCCAGCCCACGAGCGAGCAGCGGCGGCGGCGGCGGCGGCGGCGGCGGTGGCTGCAGGCTGCTGCGGAGACTGGGCTCTGCGCGCTACCGGCCGGCGCTCGCCACCCCGGGGGACTCGGTCCCGCCTGCTCGGCCAGCCCGGGCTCCCTGTCCGCAGCTCCCGCGCGCGCGAGCCCCCGGCCCGGGTTCCGGCGCCCACCGGCTCTCGCCGCCTCCCCGCCCCCTCAGTTCGCGGGAAGGGAGGTCGCGGCAGCGGCCCGGCGGCAGCGGTGACCGTGGCGACCGTGGCGACCGCGGCGACAGTGGCGGCGGAGGTCGCTGCAGCGGCGGCTGCGGCTGCGGCGGAGGCTGCGGCGGCGACCGTGGCGGAGGCGGTGGCGGAGGCCTCCGTGGCGGAGGCGGAAGCAGAGGTGGAGGCTGAGGTGGAGGCCGAGGCCTCGGCGGCCGCGGCGGAGGCCAGCCTGGGGGAGGCGGCGGCCCTGGCCGGGGAGAAGGCGGAGGCGGTGGCAGCCACCGAGGCCAGCCTGGCGGAGGCCAGCCTCGAGGAGGCCAGGGGGGCCGCTGCGGAGGCTGCTGCGTCGCCTTCCTACGGGAGGGTGGACATGGATGAGGAGCTGGCGGCGGCCTTGGCTGCAGAAGAGGAAGAGGCGGCGGCCGGGGGCTCCGATGGAAACCCAGACTTTCCCACGGCCTCGCTCTACGTGGGCGACCTGCACCCCGACGTGACCGAGACCATGCTGTACGAGAAGTTCAGCCCCGCCGGGCCCATCGTGTCCATCCGCATTTGCAGGGACAAGATCACCCGGCGCTCCCTGGGCTACGCATATGTCAACTACCAGCAACAGCTGGACGCCAAGCGGGCCCTGGAGACCATGAACTTTGACGTTATCAATGGCAGGCCGGTGCGCATCATGTGGTCCCAGAGGAACCCGTCGCTCCGCAAGAGCGGGGTGGGCAACGTCTTCATCAAGAACCTGGGCAAGACCATCGACAACAAGACGCTGTACAACATCTTCTCGGCCTTTGGCAACATCCTGTCCTGCAAGGTGGCCTGTGACGAGAAGGGGCCCAAGGGCTACGGGTTCGTGCACTTCCAGAAGCAGGAGTCGGCCGAGCGGGCCATAGATGCGCTGAATGGAATGTTCCTGAACTACCGCAAGATTTTCGTGGGGAGATTCAAGTCCCACAAGGAGAGAGAGGCCGAAAGGGAAGAAGCCTGGGCCAGCCCGTCCACCAGTGCTGACTTCAGGGGTTTCGATGATGACTCCGATGAAGAGGCCACCTTCCGATGAAGACATCCCAGGCCCCAGCCAGTAGAGCCAAATCTTGGCTCCCACCCCGTTTACAGCCCCCCCCACCCCGCCCCAACCCACCAGCAGTGTATTGTATTGGGAGTGCAGGTTTCTCTCTCCCTCTCCCTCCTTCTTCACCCCTTCCCCCTCCCTCCCTCCCCCCTCCCCCTTTCCTCTCTCCTTCCCTCCCTCCCTCTGCTGCCCTCTCTCCCTCCCCTTTCCTCCTCTTCCCCCCTCCCCTGCCAGCGCCAGCTAGCTGCCCCATCCCCTCTCTGCTCTCTGCCCCCTCCCGCTTCTGTCCTCTCCCTCTCCTTCCTTCTCTTTCTCCCCACCTCCAGAAAGCTCCCCTGCCCCAATAATCCCACTAATCTGTGCCATTTGAGAGGTTAAAGGCTGCCTCTTCTCCCTGTGATCGGTCTGATTCTTAAAAGCGTTCTCTGTCTCTTTGTTTACTGCACAGGTGATGCAATTTCGTGGTAGAAATATCTGGAAGGAGAAGGAAGTCTGATGTGGGAGAAAGAACCAAGAGTGCAATTGCTTCCCATCATCCTAATACTCAGAGAGAACCTCTTTTACCTTCTTTGGTGTGCTGTTTTTCCAGGCTCTCTGCTACCCCTTTCTCCCCCTCTCACCCCAGACCCACCTTCCCTTTTAACATATTCTTGTAGAGTGGTTCATGTATGTGGTGTTTCTTAACCTGCTTTTTTCAGCGACTAAAACCAAACAGAAACCAACGCGTTGAACTTCTTTCCATGCTATTCAACAGGCTTATGGAACGTCATCTTCAGTGCCTGCAGAGTGCTCCTGTGTATCCGTGGACCTTAACATTTCTGTAATCATTCCCGCATTGTTGGACATTCAGGTGGTGCCTAGTTCTTTCCCTGTGTTTAAAACCAACACTGCGTGCCCTGATGAGTGAATCCTTCCTTGTCAAGCCAAATCTAGGCTAGCATCCTGGATGGTCTCTCCTTAACTGTGGACTTGCAGCATCCACATATAGACGTTTCAAAGACTTTCCCTGTGTGTTGCCAAAAGGCTCCCTTTCATAAGCATTGTACCAGTTTGTATTTGTGCCAGCCAGCCAGTGCAGCTAGTAAAAACAAAAAAAAAAGAAAACAACCGAGTATGCCCATCTCCCTTGCACAGTCTCACGGTCCACTGTAACTCGTGTGTGTGTGTGTGTGTGTGTGTGTGTGTGTGTGTGTGTGTGTGTGGTTTGTGCAGCGTCATGAGCTGCAAATGGTATTTCACTGTCGTTATTTCACTGGAATTGAAAGCTGTTAATCACCCCTTTTCTGCATTCCTGCTTCCTTTCCTTTTCCCTCTTGCCATAAAAATAAATCAGCTATATTGCAGGAAAAAAAAAATCTCTAAGTAGATGATTTAACCTAAGAAATTGAATGCTATCAGCAATCAATCCTAATGACTCCCTTGCCTTCTTGACTTGTACTGATCTGTATGTGCCCAGTGTTTTTCATGTGAAATATATGTGTATTTAATATATATAATATTTCAATATCTGCTTTTTCATGCATAAAATATAATATAGATTATAGACATAGATGTATAGATATTCTTGAACTTCCTTTCATTGTCATTAAATATTCTTTTAAAATATATCTTGTGCTTGTGTCGTGTTCCAGTGTATGAATGAGCCAAATTGATGGGCTGCAGATGTGAGCGTGCTTCTACATCAACACTTACACACAGATTCAGGGATATGTATTATGTTTTCACTGCCCCTCTTTCTTTAACTAATGTGACTTTTTTTTCTTATCTACATCAGTGCTCTTAAGTCCAACCTAAAGGATCTCCCCTTATATTTAAGATATTTTTTTTCTGATAAAATATTGTTCAAAGTGAAATTGCAGTGTAAAGGCAGGTCTATTTTTTTTTTTGCGAGGTAGTCACATTTTCTCCTCAGAATAACACAAGAGCCAGAAGTCTTAAACATCTGGTCAGTTTTCTGGAGTGTGTATGACATTCACTTTTGCATACCTATCATTTTTCAGGGTAAACAGATTTTGTTTTTACTTATTTAAATCATTTATCTTTACTAAATTAATAGAAGTACTTAAAGTATCCTCACTAAGTAAACATAAAATACCACTCAACAGTTTGACAACATAAAATTTCAAACATGTGGATTGTGTGCATAAAAGAAACATACCTACAAAAGCATAAGATGAAATATATGTTTCATTTTGAGATATTTTCACTATTTGAGGTTTTTTTACTTCCAAATATTAAATATACACATTTTAAAATTTCCTTTTTATGGATAAAATACAATTTCAGTTATACTTTTCATTGGTTCTAGTCTTTGACCATACTTTGGAGCCCCAGTATGGTCATTATTATGAAGAAAGTACTTTTAAGTATTTTTAGTATTTCTAGTGGTATTTATTTGGCTTATATACATTAGTGTCTTTTGTCAAACGATCTTCCCATAAAATTTATGCCTAGCAACAATATAAATATTTCATGTTTCTCTTCTCATGTTAGTATTTTCAAGTTATGAGAAATTGATCAGACTTGTAGATTTTTTTTTATTTTACAAATAGATTTCTTTTTTACAAAATGAATGAATATTAAATACACCCAAGTTCTTTAAAGTAAGCATTTATTGTACTGCCTATTAGTACATTTTAAAGCAAATACTGAATTATACTGAATATATTCAATATTAAATGTATATTCAATATATTTATATTGAATGTAAATTTCTTATATATAAACATATAAATCACATCCTGCTACTTAATATTTTCCCAAAACTCACTAATTCTATAGGCATATCATAATTTTTTAAGTGTTTCTTTATCTTGGCCATAAAAGTAGTTTCTAAAATTTCTCCAGAACACTTTAATATGTATGAATTTTTTTGCAGTAGTAGCCTTGTATTGTTTGCTTAAGATAAATGCCTAAAAGTTGTATTGAAAAGTAGAAGTCTTTTAAATGCCATTAACTGTTCCATCCTAGCTGTATCAGTTTACATTAACCTGTTAGATGAATGTCCATTTTCCTGCATGAGTCCCTCCTAGTTATTAGAAACTGTTCTTACTAATAGTAATAGTCAGGGGAAGTTGCTAGATGTCAGCATAATGCCATTAATGTAACGAATGAATGCAGAATCTTGAAGAGAAGAGATCAAGATTAAACTAAATTCTCTTGATCCAACCTCTCCACCCAGCCAGATCCTACCTATCCTTCTCCAGGGTCTATCCCAGTGGATATGCCTGACTGTAGCCTCCATGTACCCTCCCCGAATCTCCAGACCTGGCCCTGGCCCCACATCCAGTGCTCCTGCCTATCCTGGCCACCCCTTCCTGCACTGAAACCAACCTCTAGGGGTCCTACAGAACTCACCCTGCCTGGCCCTGATCTTTCCACACCAAATTCAACTCTTTAACCCAGGCAGATCTACTCCGACCCCCAGGCTTTGATCAGGACGCACATCCTGCACACCAGCCCAGTCTTCTTCGTTAATCTGACTTCATCCCATTTAAGCCATTTCCAGCCTCTAGGCCCAAACAACTCACACATCCTCTCTTCTGCCCCATCCTGCTCTGTCTATGTCAGACAGAATTAACAAAACTTTACCACGAAACACAGTATGAAATATAAAACTAGTATCTCTCCTCTAAAACCTATCAGTCCTGTGGAGATGTTTCTCATTAAGAATTACCTAGATGAATTCCAGGGAACAGAATTTGAAAAAAACAATCCATAGACTTCATTCATCAAAGAATTCAGGGGCAATGGTGGCCCAGAGCTTGTAGGTGTGGACTACCAATGACTGGTTTAACTTGAGGCACAAACCACAAGAGGGAGCCCATGTCTGACACTGCCTGGATGGCCAGGAATGGGAAGCCTGATGGCTCAGAGACCTAGGGTAAAACCAAACAAGACTAGCATTAAAAAAAAAAAAAGTTAATGACATGATTTCTAATAATATTCTGCTATACTTATAGATCTGTGCCTAGTCCAATTTATCATCAGAGAGGTTTCACCCAGCAACTGATGGAAACAGATGTAGAGACCCACAGCCAAACATTAGGTGGAGTTCAGAGAACCTCACAGAAGATGGGGAGGAAGGATTGTAGGAGCCAGAGGGATCAAGGACACCACAAGAACACGGACCACAGAATAAACTAATAAACTAACCAGAGCTCATTGGGGCTCACAGAGACTGAAGTGACAATCGAGGAGCCTGTATGGGTCTGACCTTGGTCCTCTGGATATATGTTATGGTTGTGTAGCTTGGTGTTCTTGTGGGACTCCTAACAGTGGGAGCAGGGGCTGTCTCTGACTTTTTGCCTGCTTTGGGGACCCTTTTACTTCTGCTGGATTACCTTGTCTAGCCTTGCTATGAGGGTTTGTGCCTTGTTTTATTGCATCTTGTTATGCCATATCTGGTTGATGTCATTGGGAGGAGGCTTACTCTTTTCTGAAGGAAAACAGAAGAGCAGTGTGGACTGGGGAAGAGGGGAGGTGGGGGAGGACTGAGAGGAGTAGAGGAAGGGGAGGCTGTGGTCACTATGTGTTGTACGAGAGAAAAAAATAAATAAATAGAGAACGGGGGGAAAGTAATCAGGGAATTTAAAGAAGACACAAAGAAACAGCTCAAAGTAAGGAGAAAGAACTTAAAGAGAATAAATGCCTGAGAGATGCCCAGGAAAACACAAACATAAGACTCATGGAAATGACTAAGACAATCCAGGACTTGTGTGCTGTCTAGTTTTATGTCAGCTTATGATACAAACTAAAATCATCTGAGAGGAAGGAACCTCAATTAAGAAAATGCCTCCATAAGATCAGGCTGTAAGCAAGCCTGTACAGCGTTTTCATAATTAGTGATTGATAGGGGAGAGCACAGCCCACTGTGGGGGGTGCCATCCATGGGCTGCTGGTCCTGGGCTCTAGAAAAAAGCAGATTTTTTTATTACATTAATATATTCTGATTACAGTTTCCCCTCCCTTTACCCCTCCCAGTTCCTTCCCACCTCCTCTCCCATCTGGACCCACCCCTGGACAAAACAGACAAAATACATATGCAAAAGACCTGTAGGATAGATACATATAATTGAAAAATAAAAGGAAAAGCCCTGATACAACACTATGAGATAAGGAACCTCCAAAGATGCGGAGTTCATTTTCTGTTGGCCATTTCTGTTGGCCATCTACTACTGTGGCAGCTTACCCTTAAGAATAGTTTTTTTTCCCCAGTGACACTCCCTTGGAAGAAGCTAAATTCCAGGTGGTCATCAATTGGATTGCTTATAAGTTAGGGGTAGAGATATATGTCCACTTCTCCTTTCTGTTCTAGGGCCCCATGCTGTGGGATGTTCTGTATGTTAAATGTGTTGCTCTGATTGGTTAATAAATAAAACACTGATTGGCCAGTAGCCAGGCAGGAAGTATAGGTGGGACAAGGAGAGAGGAGAATTCTGGGAAGTGGAAGGCTGAGGCAGAGAGATGCTGCCAGCCGCCGCCATGAAAAGCGAGATGTAAAGTACCAGTAAGCCTCGAGCCACGTGGCAACTTATAGACTAATAGAAACGGGTTAATTTTTTTTTTTTAATTTTTATTTTGCAATACAATTAAGTTCTACATACAGGCACAGATTCCCTTGTTCTCCCCTCTCACGCCCCCCTCACCTTCCCCCCAGCCCGCCTCCCATTCCAATCTCCTCCAGGGCAAAGCCTTCCCCACAGACTGAGATCAACCTGGTGGACTCAGTCCAGGTAGGTCCAGTCCCCTCCTCCCAGGCCGAGCCAAGCGACCCTGCATAGGCCCCAGGTTTCAAACAGCCGACTCATGCAATGAGCACAGGACCCAGTGCCAGTGCCTGGATGCCTCCCAAACAGATCAGGCCAATCAACTGTCTCACCCACTCAGAGGGCCTGATCCAGTTGGTGACCCCTCAGCCATTGGTTCATATTTCATGTGTTTCCGTTTGTTTGGCTATTTGTCTCTGTGCTTTATCCGACCTTGGTCTCAACAATTCTCTCTCATATAAACCCTCCTCATTCTCGCTAATTGGACTCCCAGAGATCCACCTGGGGCCTAGTCATGATCTCTGCATCCAGATCCCTCAGTAGTTGGATGAGGTTTCTAGCACGACAATTAGGGTGTTTGGCCATCCCATCACCAGAGTAGGTCAATTCGGACTGTCTCTCGACCATTGCCAGCAGTCTGTTGTGGGGGTATCTTTGTGGATTTCTGTGGGCCTCTCTAGCACTTTGTTTCTTCCTATTCTCATGTGGTCTTCATTTACCATGGTCTCCTATTCCTTGTTCTCCCTCTCTGTTGTTGATCCAGCTGGAATCTCCCACTCACCCAAGCTCTCTTTCCCTCGACCCTCGCCCTTCACTACCCCCACTCCTGTCCAGGCTGTTCATGTAGATCTCATTCCATTTCTCTGTCATTGGGCGATCCCTGTGTCTTTCTTGGGGTCCTGATTTCCAGGTAGCCTCCCTGGTGATGTGAGTAGCAGTCCAGTCATCCTTGTTCCACATCTAGTATCCTGTTATGAGTGAGTACATACCATGTTTGTCTTTCTGAGTCTGGGATACCTCACTCAGGATGATTTTTTCTAGGTCCAACCATTTGTCTGCAAACCTCATGATGTCATTGTTTTTCTCTGCTGAGTAGTATTCCATTGTGTATATGTACCACATTTTGTTTATCCATTCTTCAGTTGAAGGGCATCTAGGTTGAGAAACGGGTTAATTTAAGATATAAGAACTAGATAACAAGAAGCCTGCCATGGCCATACAATTTGTAAGCAATATAAGTCTCTGTGTGTTTACTTGGTTGGTCTAAGCAGCTGCGGGACTGGTGGGTGAGAGATTTGTCCTGACCATGGGCCAGGCAGGAATGGAGAAAACTCCAGCTACAGCCCCATTTGGTACAGATCCATGCAGGCCCTGTTTATGATGCTTCAATCTCTGTGAGTTCATGTATGTGCTGATCTTGCTGATTTAGAGGTCCTTGTTTCCTTGGTGTCCTTCATATCCTCTGGCTCTTACATTTTTTCTGCCTCCTCTTCTGAGGGGAGGTATTTGATGGAAAGATATTCTATATAGGGATGAGTGTTCCAAGGTCCCTCACTCTCTGCATAACGTCTGGCTGTGGGTCACTGTATTCGTTCCCATCTGCTGCAGGAGGAAGCTTCACTGATGATGGCTTAACAAGGTCCTGATGTATGAGTATAACAGAATGTTAGTAGTAGTTATTTCATTGCTATGTTCTTTTAGTAGTACAGTAGTATTTGAGTTTCCCTTAGATCCCTGAGCTGTCTAGCCTCAGAAGACCATATCTTTGAATTATAGGCATAGGTAAGTGAGAAGAATCCCAAGTCAATGACAGAGCAGATCTTCAAATGACTATAGAAGAAAACTTTCCCAAACTAAGAAAATACATAATTATATATGCACAAGAAGTACACAGAATACCAAATGGATAAGACCAGAAAAGAAAATCCTCATGGAATATTATAGTTAAAACGCTAAGTATACACAACAAAGAATGTTCTTGAAAGCTGCAAGAAAAAACACAAAGAGAACTTTGAAAGCCAGAGCTTGGAGTATTGCATTGCAAGTCCTAAAAGACAATAAAGACCAATGTAGACTAATATACCCAGCAAACCTATCTACCACAGCTTAAGGAAAAAGAAGTCTTTCCAGGGTGCAAATAACCTAAAAATTTGTATAGCCAATAAACCAAACCCAAATAAAATACAGGAAGCAATATTTCTGACTGAAGAGAAGAATAAACATAGTCAAGAGACTATAGAAAATAAAATGAAACTTATAATTACTGAAATCCAAAGTACCACTGAGAACACAAACAACACCAAAAATCAGCAACATGCTAAAAACAATCAACACATACTCATTAATAAATTTAAGTATTAATGGCCTCAGTTCTCCAATCAAAAGATACACATTGGTTGAATTATCAAGAAATGAAATCCATCTATTTGTTGTCTACAAGAAATGTAAGTTAGCTTTAAAAATAAGCACTACTTTAGAATAAAAATGTGGACAAATGTACTCTGTTTACTGATCTAGAGTTAGTGGAACCTGGGAGAATGGGGTCTAAAAATGAGGTATACATACCCAACTTTATTCAGAGCATCAGACAATTTATACCCTGAGGGTTAAGAAAGTCATTTGAGTAAAGTTGTCATGAGTTCAAGCTGTATATAATCACAGGGTCAAGCTGCATATGGAAAAAAACATGTTTTTCCATAGAGGCATATAAACAATAAAAAGACAGTTGTAATGTAAAAATTCAGTTGTAATGAATAATCTGAAATAAACTCATGCCTATCTGTTATATCTGGGAGGAGTATGAAAACACATTCCAAGAACAATTCCATTTTTTGAAAAAAACTGAAGTCACAAGATTCTTATCTGTTAGAGTTTTCTCACAAGCACTCAGAATTCTTCTCACACAACTCCATTCTTGGACCATGTTCCAACAGTACTCCAATTGAAAAGGACCAGAAATCAAGCAGGCATCAATATTCTAATATGTAACCAAACAGACTCAAACTAAAACTAATCAGATGAGGTAAATAGGGACACTTCATCTAGTCAAGGAAACAGTTAGTCAAGAAGACACTGATGCCCTAAATATATATGCACCAAACTCTGGTGCAACCAATTTCAT
The DNA here is from genome assembly GCF_949786415.1 of Peromyscus eremicus. NCBI lineage: Eukaryota > Metazoa > Chordata > Mammalia > Rodentia > Cricetidae > Peromyscus > Peromyscus eremicus. The sequence goes on along the minus strand of NW_026734668.1, from coordinate 137,412 downwards.
AAAATATGTACTAATGCATTTCAAGACACAGATTAGCACTAACCCATTAACAGTAGATGATTTTAATATCCCACTTTCTCCAATAGACAGGTCATCTGGACAAAAAAATTAGAGAAACAACAGAATTAATTGACACCATACACCAAATGAACTTAATAGATATCTATGAATCACTCAAATGCCAAAGAAAAGACATTCTCTCAGCAGCACATTGAAGTTTTTCTAAAATAGACCATATCATAGAACACACAAAAAATCTTTTACAAATTCAAAAAGATTTAAATTGTTTCCTGTATCCTGTCTGACCACGATGAAACAAATTTAAAACTTAACAGCAAATATATTTCTAGTAAAACACAAACTCGTGGCAATTAAACAGCTTATTATTGAATGATGACTGGGTCAAAGACGAAATCAAGAAAGAAATAAAAAAAAATCCTGAAACTAAATGAAAACACAATACAACAAAACCTCTGTGATACATTCAAAGTAGTCCTATGAGGGAAACTTTTATCTCTAAGTGACTATATTAAAATTTAAAGAGCACAAATAAATTATTTGATGATTCAACTCAAAAATTTGAAAAAAATAAGAACAAACCAAATCCAAACCCACTTGACAGCAAGAAATAATAAAAATCAGAATAGAAATCAATGAAACAGAAACAAAAAAGTACAAAGAATGAAGGAATTTTAGAGCTGGTTCTTTGAGGAGATAAACAAGATTGGCAGATCCTTGGCTGAACTAACGAAAAAAAGAAATGGAGGACCCAAATTAGCAGAATCAGAAACGAACATGGAAACATTACATCAGACACCAAAGACATTCAGAACATTATAAGGCAATACTTTAAGAAGGTGTATTCCATTAAGCTTAAAAACTTAAACCACTCTTTAGCATTTGCCTAAAAGACTTGACCTACTCCACAGGTACTTGCTCAGCCATGTTCATTGCTGCTCTATTCACAATAGCTAGGGAATGGATACAACCTAAATGTCTTTCAACTGATGAATGGATAATGAAAACATAGTACATATACACCATGGAATACTACTCAGCCGTAAAGAAAAATGAAATCATGAACTTTCTAAGTAAATGGATGGAATTAGAAAACGTAGCTCATACCCAGAGAGACAAATGTAGCATGTTCTCTCTCATCTGAGGCTCCTAGCTCCAAATCTTCAGGTGTGAATTCAGGAACCAGGAAAATAAAAAGGGATCATTGCTGGGGTGGGGCAGGGATGCTGCAAGCCGCAAATATATACAAAGTAGGATCTCAGCTGATCATGACAAAGCTAATACCTGGAAGAAGTCAAGGGCCTTCCAGAGGTCAAGCTGAGGCTCAAGGAGCCTTGGTGATATTTGGCTTTTGATTATCAGTTGTTTTCTTATCTAAGCCTGTAAACTGACTGGAGCTGACTGAAATGCCTTTTGTCTTAAGCCTGTGTCCTGTAACTTCTATCAAAAGCTGATTCTCTTTAGACTCATTCTGACTCATGGTGCAAGAAGGATTCTTAATAGGGAAGGGAGATATTCAACTACTCACCATAAAGAGGCCTGGGTTTCCTCCTGGTCTGCAGCACCTTTGGTGAGGTCCATCGGTAGCTGGCACTTCAGGGGTCACCTTTACAACTCCCTGGAGAGACTGCCTCATCTCTGGACAGCCTCTGCCAAGCAACACCACTGCTTTTTGAGTGTGCTTTGTTGATTACTCTTCTTGAGACTGGGTACCCAAGGGTGTCGGGTCTTGTATAATATTAGAGGGACCAGCCTTAATATTATACATCCCAGGGGCTCAGGAGAGAGAACTACTAACGGTGAGAACTATTTTGGGGAAATAGAATCTCAGCACACCAAGATCTATAGTCCACTTGCTTTAATTCCTCTGGGATAGCATCCTATTTACACAGCTTCAGTTCTGTTCTCACGCCTAGCTCCTTTCTTGCCTGATTTCTCTCTATATTCATCTACTGCTCCCTCTAAGTTCTATCTTAATTCTCTCATCTTAATTCTGCCTCATCTAGGTCCTTTCCATCTTGTTCTTACCCAGCTAGTACCCCATCTGAGTCTTCCTCATCTTCCATCTCGTCCACATGTACTCTCTGGTCAAAATCCTCCTTATCCCTCCCTGTTCTTCATCTCTCTTTGTCCTTCCCAAGTCTCTCAGGAGTCCAGTTACAAACCCAAGCAATAGCAATCCCCTGGTCAAGCATGGTCACCAGGCTTGAATTCTACAGGGTCATAAAGGCAGGTAAGAATTTTTCTCAGGCAGTGACCACCAGGCTTCCAGGGTCAAACGAAGTAGTGATAAGAATCACATAGGGGGCAATAACCATTAATTATCATTTGCAACCCCAAAGGGAAGTGACCAATGGGGAAATGAATTAACTAAAGGCTAAATTTGGGTAATATCTAAGAAGAAGGATCGTATGTGCTCCACTATAGTCTTAAACGTGATTGGTAGAAAATGTTAAGAATCTATAAGTTGCTAGGTCAATGGGAGAAAATAAAACTGCCTTCTTTTTTCCTGTGGCTCTTATCTGTCCAAGCTATCTGCCGCTTTTCTGCAGGGTAGGGGAAAGTATGCTTGGTCGCTAGGCAACCGGTGTACAGCTAGATGTCTCTGGTGATAGTTAAAGGGAGATTTGGAACTAGAGGTAAGATTTGGGAAAGGATGAAGTTAAGCTTAATTGCACATCCGCCAGGCCTTCTCAAACAGGTAGCCTGGATGCTTAAGTCTGTTCTTAGAGAGAACAGAGATATCTCTGATAAGGTGCTCTCCTCCATCTGGGGATGGTTCTGGCTGGATGCTGCCAATGACGATAATTACAGGGAGGCTTGAACTGGGGTTCTGGCTAAGCATAGCTGTCAGCGCCCAAGGTTATCTAAATATTCCTTTAGTAGAGGGGAAATGGTGCCCAATCAATGATGGAAAAGCTACAATAGCACACAAGAAACTCATAGCAGGAAACGGCTGATAATCAAAAGCCAAATATCACCAAGGCTCCTTGAACCTTAGCTTGACCTCTGAAAGGCCCTTGGCTACTTCCAGGTATTACCTTTGTCATGATCAGCTGAGATCCTATTTTGTATATTTTTGTAGCTTGCAGCACAGAGAGAGGAATAGCAGGGTACAAGGGATCTTATGGGGAAAATGGGAAAAATGGGCTCTCTAATTATGAGGGTAGGATGAGATAAATACAGAAGAAGGAGGGAAGAGAAAAAATAACAATAAAAATGTCTGAACAGGTCATAAAGAATCATATTTAATTACCTGCATAAAATACCTGCACATAAGTCAGTGTATTAATATACTTGTATAGTTTAAATGAAGTTTGCCCATCTGGGTTGTTAATGCTCAGTCCAAAAGCCAAATATCATCTAACAAAATACCCAATAGCAGACATGACCAGCTCTCTTTTGAGTTGTTGGTCAATGTTGTCTAGGATACTCCCCAAACACCATAGGCTATTATTTCTATTGGCCTTAATTTACCCCCAGAAGTAGAAGGTAAGTTCTAATCACTGAAGACATCATGTACTTCAAATACAGGGTTCAAAAGTCCCTGAGCTAGAACTGACCAAAAGGCTAGCAGCTTCATGGTAGCAGAAGGCACCATGCAAACTTCCAAAGGAGGGAAGCATCCAATAGTCCTACCCAACTATGATAAATGTAAGAGTGCTGTAGTGGCACATACACTTTGGTGGTAGAGCTCTCTAATTGGACTTAAGACCTGCTCAACAAGATGGAATCATGCCTGATACTGGAAACTTAGTCAACTACTCAGGGTTAGTAGTCACAGATCTTGGAGGAGAACCTACAACCACCACTTGACTAAACCAGCATAATCCCTTACTGCATTTTAAATATTTATCCTAATACTCACATATATACCATGTGAGTCATCACTGCTCATCAAGGAAATTTCTCTTTGCAATAAAAGGAGATCATTACAGAAAACCACAACCAAGCAAACTTCAGAGTTGTCCCAACAGATACAATTACAATACAATTCCCATACCTAAGCTCAGAAGTCATTGCGGAAGAGGAGAGGAGAAAGGTTATAAAAGCCAGAGGAATGGGGAATTTGCTGTCAAATTGTGTCTCCTAGGAATGTCAGAAGCTACACCTATAGCCTGACTGCCAAAGCATAATCTAAACAGGAAAGCAACAATAGACATGTGCCCCGGCCAGCGGGGTGTCAACGGGGGCGACCCACCTGTGGGAGAGAATGAAAGGGTTGGGGAGACATGAAAGAAGACAGCAAGACAGGGTTCTGATCAAGCTGCAAATTTTACTCTCCTCAGCAAGGCTTATATAGCATGGGAGGGGGAGGGGGCAGGAAGGAGGGAAGGGGTGCACGATGTGCTGTATGTGCAGGTGAAGGGAGACGTGCAAGTCGTGAGGCTGCAGGGTGTTGTGCTAGGTGGTAAGGTCCCTGGTCAGGGCCCATTGTTCTGTTGCTATGCTACCTGACCTACCTGACCTGTTCTTTATCTTTGGGGGCGTCTGGTTTAGGGCAGGGGCTTGTTCTCTGGCCTAGCTAGTACTTTTCCATGGTCCATGTTTGGTCCCTGACAGACATGTTAAAGTGGATCGGGGAGAGCCGAGGGGGCCTCAATCCTGAACAACTAAGGAATGCTGAGAGTAGGCAAAATAATCTTCCCTAGAGAAGAGCACACCAATTGGTTATCCAATACTGAATGGTCATCCCTGAAAACATACAAGTAACATTACACAGACTGAGCCAATTGTATGTATGTATTTAGGCATATTTGTGTAACAACTAAAAGAAAAAAAGAGGCCATGAGTTTGAAAAGAGAAAGGAAGGGTATGTAGGTGGGTTTGCAAAGAGGAAAGGAAAGAGGGAAATGATGTAATCATATAGTCTCAAAGGATGAAAGATTTTTTAAAAACCTAAGTTTGCTTATACATCTTCAAAACTGATATAATCTGAGGTAGGCCAGTGGTTACTCTTGGTCTTGTAAGCTGAAAACAAACTGCCTCTGGTGGGCCTGACATCAGAGAGCAAAGGACATTTGCTGTATCAGTGGCTGGGTACTGAGTACAGAGGATGTTCATTTGCTCAATCAATGAAACCATGTCCTATACAGAAGCTACAGTAGGAGTCACCACTTGGTTAAGCTTATGATAACCCATTTATATTACTGTGGAATAATCTTTTTGTACACTGTGAAGATGTGTCTTTGCTAAGGCACCTTCTGATTGGTTTAATAAAGAGCTGGGTGGCCAATAGCTACACAGGAAGAGGTTAGGCAGGACTTCCAGGCAGAGAAAGGAGGATGAATCTAGGCACCAGAGGACATATGGAGGAAACAGGAGGTGCAGGATGGAAAAGAGGTAAAAAGCCAAGAGACAAAATGTAGATTAATATAAATGGGTTAATGTAAGTTATAAGAGCTAGTGGGATAAGCCTAAGATACAGGCCGAGCTTCCATAATTAATAATAAGTCTCCATGTAACCTTTTTGTGAGCTGGTGGTCCAAAGAAAAACCCATCTACATATTGTGTCCAATGTGGGGGCTCAAATATCCAAACACAGGGCCTGAGAAAACTAAAAAAAAAGTTCTGGACAAGGAGCCAGATGTACCTTCCTAGTCTTGCTATCTCTCAGATGGGCTGGTGCTGGGCAGCATGCAGAGGTGTGGCTACTGGCTGGCTGTTGCCTGTATACTGGAGCCAGCTGCCAGTGCCAGCTACCAGCACCAGGCATATGCTAAGCTGAGCCATGTGGAGGCTGACATGGCAGTTTAAGATTTGTCTCAAGCATCACCTGCTGCCCACCAACATTACTTAAAGCCGGTCTAGCAACCTCAGACTACACCCCCTCCCCTAGACTTCATACTAAGACCCACAGTCCCCAGAACCTGTATTGGAGGCCAGAGCAGTTCCAGGGACCCCACTGTCCATTGCCCACTAAAACCCTTTAAGTCTTCTCAACAATCCCAGACTGCATCCCCACCCCTGGGCCCCATATCCCAGCCTACTACTTTGGAAGAGGTCTTTGGCTTTATCAGAGGCCAGGCAAGGTCAAGGAACCCCAGATAAGACACTGTCTACTGCCAGCTAACACCCCTCAAAGCCTGCCTAACAATACCAGACCTCACCCCCTCCTCTGGGCTCCATATTAGGGCCCACAGCCCTGGCAGCCTTGTGGGAGGCCAGACTGATCCTAGGAACCCCAGAGGCCAGTCCTGATTTAGGAACCCCAGGTCTACAACTTCAGAAGAATTCAGCCTTGCTGGAGCACAGGATGGATCTAGGGACACAAGAGGCCAGACCAGATCTAGGGACCACAGTCTGCATCCCCTTGCCTTGTCTCCACATCCTAGTCTACAAATTTGGAAGAGGACTCCGTCATTTGCAAAGGCCAGGCCAGATCTAGGGACCCCTAGTCCTAAAAACTCCAGAGGGGACACCCTACTGAACCCAAAGATACACTAGTCACCCAAACTCTTGGCTATTAGGCCAGAAGGCCAGAGAGACAAAGAAACAAAGGAATAAAACACCCATACAACAATGACAAATGCAGGAATCAATACCTAGACTTAAAATCATCTCAAATCCTGATGTCTAAACACCAGAGTAAGAACACAATAACAGGAGCAAAAATCTGGCACCACCAGAGCCCAGCTATCCTACGCCAGCAAGACCTGAACAATCCAACACAAGAAAATGACCTTAAAAATGACTTTATCAACATAATAGAGGTCCTTAAAAAGTATATGAACAACTCTCTTGAAGAAATTGAGGAAAAGACAAACAAAAAATTAGAAGAAATCATTAAATTCTCAAAAGAAAACCAAGAAAAAGCAAACAGATAAAGTAAACTGTTCAAGACCTGAAAATGGAAAGAGAAACAATAAAGAAAACACAAATGGAGGGAATCCTGGAAATGGAAAATCTGGTAAGCAAACAGAAACTACAGATGCAAGCATCACCAACAGAATACAGGAGATGGAAGACAGAATCTCAGGCATTGAAGACAGAATAGAGGAAATAGATTCATCAGTCAAAGAAAATGTTAAATCTAAAAAATTCCTAATACATAACATTCAGGAAATCTGGGACATTATGAAAAGACCAAATATAAGAATAATAGGAATAGAAGAATGAGAAGAAACCCAGCTCAAAAACCCAGAGAATATATTTAACAAATCATAGAAGAAAAATTTCTCAAAGTAAATGCTTATAAATGTACAAGAAGCTTACAGAACACCAAACATATTGGATCAGAAAAGAAAATTGCCTTGCCACATAATAATCAAAACACTAAACATACAGAACAAAGAAAGAATATTAAAAATAGCAAGGGAAAAGGCCAAGTAGCATATAAAGGAAGACCTATTAGTATCACACCCAACTTCTCAATGAAGACCCTAAAATCCAGAAGAGCCTAGAATGATGTCTTGCAGGCTCTAAGAGATCACAGATGTCAGCCCAGACTACTACACACAGCAAAACTATCAATCACTATAGATGGAGAAAACAAGATATTTCAGGACAAAGTCAAATTTAAACAATATCTATCCACAAACTCAGCCCTACAGAAGGTACTAGAAGGAAAACTCCAACTCCAGGAAGTTAACTATACCCATAAAAACACAAGAAATAGATAATCTCACATCAGCAAAATCCAAAAATGGGAAACAAAACACACACACACACACACACACACACACACACACACACACACACAATCACCACCACCACCACCACCACCACTACCACCACCACCACCACCAAAATAACAGGAATTAACAATCATTAGTCATTAATATCCTTCAGTATCAAAGAGCTCAATTTGCCAATAAAGAGACATAAGCTAATGGATTTGTACTGGGTGGTTTTGTATGTCAAACTAGACACAAGCTATAGAGTCATCAGAGAAAGGAGCCTCAGCTGAGAAAATGCCTTCTTGAAGTCCATCTGTAAGGCATTTTCTCATTTAGTGATCCGTGAGAGAGGGCCCAGCCCATGGTGGGTGTTGCCATTCCTGAACTGCTGGTCCTAGGTTCTATAAGAAGGTGGGATGAGCAAGCCATGGCAAGTGAGCCAGTAGGCAGCACCCTTCCATAGTCTCTGCATTAGCGCCTTCCTCCAGGATCCTTCCCTGTTTGAGTTCCTGTCCTGACTTCTTTCAGTGATGAACAGCAATGCTGAAGTATAAGCCAAATAAGCCCTTTCCTCCCCAATTTGCTTTTTAGTCATGGAGTTTCATCACAGCGATAGAAACCCTAAGACAAATTGGTACCCATGTAGTGGGGTATTGCTGCGACAGACCTGACCATGTTTTTGGGAGGATTGTGGAAGGACTTTCAAATTTTGAACTAGAAAAGCCATTAAAGGTTGAGATCTCAGTGGAATGTTCTGTGGGAACTTGGATGATAAGAATGTTAAGAGTAGTGCAGAAGATGGAGGCCTGGCTTGCAAGGTTTCAGAGGGAAGTTTAAAGACTCTATCAGAGTCATTTGTTATTTTAAATTAAGATTCTGTGGTTCTGCTTAACTGGGGCTGAAGAATCTGCTGTGATTAACAAGATACCAGAACTACAAGTGAAACCTTTACATTACTGGGACAATTAATGCTGGTTAGCTGGAGCTAAGAAATTAGCAGTAGTTAAGAAGAGACCAGAACCACTGTGGTGAAATCTGGGATGTGTTTCCTGAGAGCACAGAGAAGCTGTGTTCCAGAGGTGGCCAATTTTGTACCTTGTGCTGGCAGCCGGACTTGATTTGTAAGAATTACCCAGGTGGTGCTGGTTTTGAAGGTATGAAGGAGTCATGGAGAGCAGCTGAGGGTTGGCACTTTGAGAGGCCAGGAAAGTCCATTGGTGAAGGTGCAGCCTCACTGGCAGTTGAAAGACCAGAACTGAAGGGGTCATGAAAAGAAGTTGAGGTTTAGCACCATGAAGAGAGCCTATGAGAAGCTATTGATGAAAGTGCAGTCCAGTTGCAGCAGAAGACCCCAGTGCTTTGGTGTTGGGGAATATTAAGGTGTGTTGTATTCTTTTATGTTGCATTTGTTTAACTCTGTGAAACTGTGTTACTGTGCCTGTCTAGAACACCTGATGGTATAATAAAGAGCTGAGTGGCCAATAGCAAGGCAGGACAAAGGATAGACAAGGCTGTCAGGCAGAGAGAATATATAGAAGGAGAAATCTTGGAAGAGAAAGAAGAAGGAGCCAGAGAAGGAGGAGGATATCAGGGCCCAGCCATCCAGATACACAGCAAGCCACGGAGTAAGAGTAAGATTTACAGAAGTAAGAGAACGAGAAAAGCCCAGAGGCAAAAGGTAGATGGGATAATTTAAAATTAAGGAAAGCAGGAAAGAAACAAGCCAAGATGAGGCCAGGCATTTATAATTAAGAATAAGCCTCCATGTGTAACTTATTTGGGATCTGGGTGGATGGTCCCCCAAAAAGAGCAAAAACAATCAACTACATTTTGGAGATGCCAGTATCATGTGATGACCACCAAGAACAGCAGTAGCAATCAACGTTATGACTCAAATGGACCTAACACATCTACAGAATATTTCACCCAAACACAAAAAACATACCTTCTTTCAGCACTGTATGGAACTTTTTCCAAAACTGACCATATACTCGTTCACAAAACACCTCTCAACAGATACAAAATAATTGAAATAATCCCCTGTACCTTATCTTATCAGACCACCATGGATTAAAGCTGGATTTCAACAACAAAAAGAACAGAAAACCTACAAACTCATGGAAACTGAACAACTCACTACTGAGTTACCACTGGGTCAAGAAAGAAATAAAGAAATTAAAGACTTCCTAAAATTCAATGAAAATGAATGCACAACATACTCCAACTTATGGGACACAATGAAAGTGGTGCTAAGAGGAAAGTTCATAGCACTGAGTGCCTTCATGAAGAATTTCATGGAGATGCCAGTATCATGGGATGACCACCAAGAATAGCAGTAGCAAGGAACTGGAGTCAGCTGGAGACTAGAACACAAGCTGTGTGTACTGCAGAGGGCACTAAGTGCCTTCATGAAGAATTTGGGGAGATCCCAAACTGGTGACTTAACAGCACACCTGAAAGCTCTAGAACAAAAAGAAGCAGGTACACATAAGAGGAGTAGACATCAGGAAATTATCAAACTGAGGGCTGAAATGAATAAAATAGAAACAAAGAGAATAATACAAAGAATCAGTGAGACAAAGAGTTGGTTCTTCAAGAAGATCAACAAAATAGATAAACCCTTGTCCAAACTAGCTAAAAGGCAGAGAAAGAATATCCAAATTATCAAAATCAGAAACAAAAGGGGGACATAACAACAGACACTGAGGAAATCCAGAGAATCATTAGGTCGTACTTCAAAAACCTGTACTCCACAAATTTGGAAAATCTAAAAGAAATGGACAAATTTCTTGATAGACACCACTTACCTAAGTTAAATCAAGATCAGATAAACAATTTAAATAAACCAATAACCCCTAAGGAAAAAGAAGCAGTCCTTACATGTCTCTGAACCAAAAAAAAAAAAAAAAAAAAAAAAAAAAAAAAAAAAAAAAAAAAAAGCCCAGGGCCAGACTGCTTTAGTGCAGAATTCTACCAGACTTTCAAAGAAGAGCTAACATTAGTATTCTTCAAATTATTCCACAAAATAGAATAGAAGGAATATTGCCAAATTCTTTCTATGTGGCCACAGTCACCCTGATACTCCAACCATACAAAGACCCAGCAAAGAAAGAGAATTAGAGACCAACTTCACTTATGAACATAGATGCAAAAATACTCAATAAAATACTGGCAAACTGAATGCAAGAACACATCAAAAAGATCATACACCATGACCAAATAGGCTTCATCCCAGAGAAGCAGCGGTGGTTCAACATATGAAAATCTATCAATGTAATACACCATATAAACAAACTGAAAGAAAAAAACACATGGTCTTCTCATTAGATGCTGAAAAAGCCTTTGACAAAATCCAACATCCCTTCATGATACAGGTTCTAGAGAGAACAGGGATATGAGGAACATACTTAAACATAATAAAGGCAATATACAACAGGCCAACAGTTAACATCAAACTAAATGGAGGGAAACTTAAAGCAATTTCACTAAAATCAGGAACAAGACAAGGCTGTCCACTCTCTCCATATCTATTCAACATAGTACTTGAAGTTCTAGCTAGAGCAATAAGACAACTAAAGAAGATCAAAGGGACACAAACTGGAAAGGAAGAAGTCAAACTTTCACTATTTGCAGATGATATGATAGTATACATAAGTGTACCAGGGAACTCCTGTAGCTGATAAACACCTTTAGTCAAGTGGCTGGATACAAGATTAACTCAAAAAAATTAGTAGCCCTCCTATATACAAATAAAAATTGGGCTGAGAGAGAAATCAGAGAATCACCACGCTTTACAATAGCCTCAAATAAAATAAAATATCATGGTGTAACTCTAACCAAGCAAGTGAAAGTTCTGTATGACTGTGGCAGGGTCCTGTGCTGTTGTTCCCTTTGGAGGAGGGGGCCAAATAGGCGCAGAGTCAAACCACACAGACTCCAGGAGAATGTCAAAACAACAAGCTCAGTTTATTCAGAAAGAGGCAAGCCTTATATACCCTCCACCCGTCCCTGGGTGGAAGTCTGATGAATATGCATCATCTGGTGTGACATGGCTGTTTCTCATTGGTCCAGGTCGTCTCAGATCATGTTTCAGCTGCTGTTGCTAAGGCCATTAGGCAGACACAGACTTCAGAAAGTATCTTTTTTACTTGTTTAGGCCGGCTGGCCCTCAAGCCTGTTAGGGATGAGTCATCCCACATATGACAAGAACTTTAAGTCTTCAAAGAAAGAAATTGAAGAAGATATCAAAAGATGGAAAGATCTCCCATGCTCATGGATCATCAGGTTAACAGTAAAAAATGGCCATCTTACCAAAAACAATCTACAGATTCAATGCAATCCCCATCAAAATCCCAATACAATTCTTTATGGACCTTGAAAGGATAATACTCAACTTCATATAGAAAAATAAAAAGTCTAGGATAGCTAAAACAATCCTGTGCAATAAACGAACTTCTGGAGGCATCACCATCCCTGATTTGAAGCTCTACTACAGAGCTATAGTAATAAAAACTGCATGGTATTAGCATGAAAACAGACAAGTTTATCAATGGAATTAAATTGAAGACCCAGACCTATGAACACCTATGGACACCTGATTTTTGACAAAGAAGCCAAAATTATACAATGGAAAAAGAAAACATCTTCAACTAATAGTGCTGATCTAACTGGATGTTGGCGTATAGAAGAATGCAAATTGATCTATATTCATCACCCTGCACAAAACTCAAGTCCAAGTGGATCAAAGACCTCAACATAAATCCAGATATACTAAACCTAATAGAAGAGAAAGTAGAAAATAATCTCAAATGCATTGGCACAGGAGACAACTTCCTGAACAGAACACCAATAGCACAGGCACTAAGACTGACAATTAATAAATGGGACCTCATGAAACTGAAAGCTTCTATTAGGCAAAGGACACCATCAATGGGATAAAATGACAGCCTACAGAATAGGAAAAGATTTTCACCAATCCGACATCTGACAGAGGTCTGATTTCCAAAATATACAAAGAATGTAAGAAACTAGACATCAACAAACCAAATAATCCAATTAAAAATGGGGTACAGATTTAAACAGAGAACTCTCAACAGAAGAATCTCAAATAGCCAGAAAACACTTAGGAGATATTCAACACCTTTAGCCATCAGGGAAATGCAAATCAAAATGACTCTGAGATTCCATCTTAACACCTGTCAGAATGGCTAAAAATCAAAAACACAAGTGATAGCTCATGCTGGAGAGGGAATGGAGTAAAGGGAGCACTCCTCCATTGCTAATTGGAGTGTAAACTTGAACAGCCACTTTGGAAGTCAGTGTGGTGATTCCTCAGAAACCTGGGAATCAACCTACCACAAGATCCAGCTATACCACTCTTGGGCATATTCCCAAAGGATGCTCAATCATGCTACATGGACACTTGCTCAACTATGTTCATAGCAGCTTTATTTGTTCAGAACCTGGAAACAACTTAGATGTTTCTTTACCAAGGAATGGATAAAGAAACTGTGGTACATTTCCACAATGAAGTATTACTCAGGTATTTAAAACAAGGACACCAGGGAATTTGAAGGCAAATGGATGGAACTAGAAAAAAAAATCATCCTTAGTGAGGTAACCCAGGCCGATAATGACAAACACAGTATGTACTCACTTATAAGTAGATCTAGCTGTAAAATAAAGGATACCTATGCTATAATCCACAGACCCAGAGAGACCAGGTAACAATGAGAATTCATGAGGGGACACCCAGATCTCCCTGGGAAGGGGAAATAGAAGAGATTTCATGAGTGGACTGAGGGCAGGTGGGGATGGGAACACGAGCAATTATGTTGGGGGGCACAAAGGGTATGAATGCTGAGGGGTTACTGCTTGGAGGACATTTTGGGGTTTGGCGAAGCCTGGCACAGGGGAATTTATCAGGAGTCTATGGGGAATACCCAGCTTAGATAGATGTGTCTTTGCCAAGGTGCCTTCTGACTGGTTTCATAAAGAGATGAGTGGTTAATTAGGCGGGACTTCTGGGCAGAGAGAGGAGAATGAATCTAAGTGTGTGGGAGATGCCAAAGGACACAGAGAGGAAACAGGGGCTGCAAGATGGAAGAGAGGTAAAAAGCCACAATGCAAAATGTAGATTAATATAAATGAGTTAATTTAAGTTATAAGAGCTAGTGGGATAAGCCTAAGTTATAGGCTGAGCTTCATAATAATAAGTCTGTGTCATTTTTTTTATGAGCTGGTGGCCCAAAGAAAAAAATCTATCTACAGTACATTTGTTTTTTACACAGCCAAATAGAAGAGTTGAATGGAGATGTGGTAGGAATTGTCACCCTTGCATCATTGGATAGTTCTATATCCATGGTCATACAGATATCCCTGGTTAAATTCAGCTGTTCATAAAACAAAAAGTCATGAACATTGAAAAGGGACTTGTATAGAGAAGCATGTGATAATGGTGGAGGGAGTTAAGAGAGGGAAGAGGGTGAGCATAATCAATGCATTATATACACATATGAAATTGTTAAAGGACAAGTTTAGTGAATTTTTCAAAAAGAGTACTGAGAGTGGACACTTTCCCTGTTCCTGACCTCGAAGGAAATTTTTTCAGGTTTCCCCATTCAGTATATTGTTGTCTATTGATTTGTCACAGACAGCCATTATTGCATTAGGTATAGTCCTTCTATTTCCAGTTTCTTTAGGGGTTCCTTCATAAAAGGACATGGCTTTTGTTACATATTTGTTATGCATCTATTGTGATAAGAATTCAATTTGGATCCTTAATTCTTATTTATGTTATGATGTTGAACTGGAATGAAACCAACTTGATCATGGTGCGTGGTCTTTATAATGTGTTGTTGGCTTCAAGTTGAAATCGTTTTATCGAGGATTTTGAATCCTGGTTTATCAAAGAAACTGTTCTATAATTTTCATCTTCTCATGTACCTGTTTTTCATTTCATGGTAATGCTGATTTGCAGAGCAACTTTCAAATCATTCCTTTACTTCTAGTTCATGGAATAATTTGATTTAAAAAAAAAGTGATGATTATTATTTAAAGATATACTTGAACTGGGGGCTGGAGACTTGGCTCAACAGTTAATCACACTTGCTAATATTGGAGAGTGCCAGTTTTGGTTCCTAGTACCCACATAGTTACACACAACCATCTGTAACTCTAGGTCCAGGAGATCCAATGTTCCCTTCTGGTTTTTGAGGGCACTAGGCATACTTTTGCTGCACTTACGTGCTTGTACATAAGAAAAACACTCATATACACAAAATAAAAGTTGTTGAATTCCGTGGTTATTGAATCCAGTCCTAGGCTGATAGTTACTCTGTCTTATCCTCTCTTGGAATCTCATGCTTGGAGGGAAAAAACTCAAGCCCAGGGCCAGCAAGAGGGAAAAGTGTTTCAGGGAAAGAGATTAGCAACTTGTCAGGCCTCCTAGCATGACAGACAATGATGGGTCAATGATGTGTAGAATCACACCTGGACCATGATTGCTTATCTATGCACAACTCTGGCTCTGAACTTTAACCTAAACTGTCAGGACCCCCAAAATAGAATTTGAGTGGTCAATGGGATTTATTTTTTTCCTAATGTGGCCATATAGAATAAAACTCCCTTTTCTGATTTCTACTGTTGATTTCTACTTTCTGATTTCTACTGTTGGCTCTTTTATTGGAATTATTGAGGATGAGTGGCCAAGAATGGCTTGTTAAGGATGCCAGGGTACAGGTGCTAGCCCTAATTCCAGTAATACCCTTTTAGTTTTATACCTTCTGTCTCCCTTTTCAAATATGATGAAAAACATTTATGCTTTTTGATAATAGTTCTATTTATTTTCCTGCAAATGACAAAATTTCGTTGTTTGGTCTTGAGTAAAACTACATTGTTTACATCAACTACATTTTGTTTATTCATGTATCTATTCATGGGCACCAGAGAGATTCCATATTTCAACTTATGTGAATACAAATAAAGATGGTAGTGCAGGTATGTCCACAGTAAGCACACAAATTTTTCCTATATGTTTATTCTCATGGATTTAATACGTGTATCTGTCCTGGTTATATTTTTTTTTGTCAACTTTACACAATCCAGGGTCATGTTGGAAGAGAGAACTTCAATTGATAAGGTGTCTCCATCAAATAAGTAAGTCTGTGAAGCATTTTTCCTGATTAATTACTAATGTGGAGGGCTCAGCCCACTGTGGGTGGTACAACCAACAGGTGGTCCTTGGTTGTATAAAAAAGAAGGCTGAGCAAGCCATGAGAAGCAATCCAGTAAGCAGCACCCCTCCATGGCCTCTGCTTCAATTTCTATCTCCAGGTTCCTGCTCTAAATTCCTACTCTGACTTCCTTTCATGATGGACTATAAGCTGTAAGATGAAATAAACACTTTCCTCTCCAAATTACTTTTGGTCATGATGTTTATCATGGCAACAGAAAGTGAACCAGCACAGAATCAAAAGGTCATTTGTTCTTAGGTCATATAACTTTATGCTGTTCACCATCCATCCATCCATCAATCTCTCTGTCTCTCTTCATGCACACATTATACAATATATTCTTAGAGTATAATATATATACATACACATTTGTATACGTACATATATATATGTATATATTATACTATCTATTCTTAGAATAATCTTGGCAATACACTTAGAGCCAGGACATTGCATGCCTTTCCTGGTAGGCAAGCACTCTACTCCTGAGCTACACCCCCAACCCCAAATAATATTTTGGAATTAGAAGTTTCCCAGTTTACATACTTAAAATTGTTTTCAAGATAACCACATTATATTTAAGTGGAAAATTAATGTTTGCAAAGTGTTAAAAATTATCTGAATGAAAAAAACATTTAATTTTGAAATGTAAAAAGTGGAAAAATGCTTATCCACCTACTTTAAAAATACAGAATCTGGATCCATATGGTACTCATATATCTTCCAATTTTCAAAAAAATCAGTCTTTAAATACCAGGCACATTCTTCTAAAATTTAGAAAATATTTCAAGCTTCCAACAGCAAAATTTACAGTAGCACAGCTAAAGTATAATGAATAAACAACAGAATCAAACCAAAAATATTGTATTTTAAATTTTTAATTAAAAATTTTATGCATAAATTGTAGTGTTAATACTGTTTTATTTAAAAATGTGAATGAAATATTCTCAAAGAAGCTATTAGGATTTAAAAATATTATTGGAGTGGATTCATAAAAGTAATTAGGATGTAAAAGAATAACTTAAAACTATTCATGAATAAAGTAAAAAAGATAAATTGAGATTTTCTGTGTGTGTGTGGTGGTGGTGGTGGTTTGAATGAGAATGGCCCCCATAGTCTCCTATGTTTGAATACTTGGTCCCCAGTTCGTGGAACCATTTGGGAAGGGTTAGGAGGTGTGCCCTTGTAGAAGGAGGTGTGTCACTGTGGGTGGGTTTTGAGGTTTCAAAAGCTCACACCATTCTCTCCTAGTAGGTCCCTCTCTCTCTCCCATTATATTGCTTTGTTCTTGTGGATCAGGATATAAACTTTGTTACTTCCCCAGAGCCTACTGCCATACTCTAACCCCCTGAAACTGTAAGTCTCAATGAAATGTTTTTGTTTATAATTTACCTTGGTCATGGTGTTTTGTTACAGTAATTGAAAAGTAACTAAGAAAGAAGTTGGTGCAAGGGAGTGGTCAATTGCTCTGGCAGGCCTGATGGTGCTAGTTTTTGGAGGAATGTGGAAGACTTTGGGACTTTGGACTAGGAAAGCAGTTGAACACTGTAAACAGGACTAAACAAACCTTCCTGCTTGGACCTTGGAAGACAATAATGCTGAGAGCCATGTGGACTATTGAGGCCCAGCTCAAGAGAGTTTGAGGGGAACAATATTAGCAATTGGGGTACAGACCACTTTTGTAATATTTTGGCAAAAAATGTGGCTACTATTTGCCTCTGGCCTAAGACTATGCCTAAGGCTAAACAGAAATGTTTTGGCTAATTTTGTTGGCAGAGGAGATTTCAAGACAGCCTAATAGTGACTCTGTAGGTGGAGTTTTTCTGTGTCTCAGCAGTCACTCCCAAATAACCACACAAGTATTTATTATTAATTATAAATTCTTGGCAGATATCTCAGGCTTGTTACTAGCTAACTCTTACATTTTAAATTAACCCATATTTCTTATCTACCCTCTGCCATATAATGGTAACTTCTTTCAGCACAGCATGTTTATCTTGTGTTTCCTCTGAGTCTTGATCGAGACTCCTTCTTCCCAGCATTCCTCTGCCCTGAAAATCCTACCTACCTATTGGCATGTCAGTTCTTTATTAACCAATGAGAGTAATACATATTCATAGTGTACAGAAGTATTATTCCACAGCATGACTCTGTTGTGTAGTTATTAGTAAATCCTCTTATGAAGGTCTACAATGAAAAAAGAGCAAGTAGAATAAAACAAAGTATACAGTTTGAAAAGAAAAAGAGCATCAGGAAATTTAACATTAGAGCCAAAGTTTGTGTTGAAAGAAATAAGGAGATGCCTGATATGGAATGGAATGAAGGTAGTGGTGTCATTCAGGGCAAGACCTCATCTAACTAAGCTTCCAACCTATTGAAACAAAATGTCTAAGGAATTTTCTGCTCATAAAAAGCTACAACAAAGGAAGGCATATGAAAATGTAATTCAAGGAGACGACCAAGCTCTATTCCAAGCAGGCAACAGAATTTGGTAGCATCCGCCACATGGTTTTGGTTTTAGTCATGAAGGATACAGAAAAAAGGGGGTTATGCAGAATTCCTTCCTCCACAGTTAAGGAGAGCTGCTGAAGCCATCTATGTGGTGGGGGAGCCCTGCATGGAGGCCCCCAATTGGAGATAACTGTATGAAGCTGTGAAAGAGAATCCTGGATAGCACCGGAGACTTCAGTGTGATGAAAGTGCAAGAGCCATTGTATGTCTGCCAGGGGAGCTGCATCCAAGAAGTGGAACCAACAAAAGAAAAAGAAGTGTGTTGCAGTCAACAAAACCACTGACTAATATAACATAGTGTACAAATACCACATTTTTCATCATCCATTTTTTGGTTGTAGGGCATTGTCTCAGTTTGAGTTACTATTGCTATGATGAAACACCATGACCAAAAGCAAGTTGGGGAGGAAAGGGCTTGTTTGGCTTACACTTCCACAGCACTCTTCATCAACAAAGGAAGTCAGGACAGGAACTCCACAGGGCAGGAACCTGGAGTCAGGAGCTGATGCAGAGGCCATAGAGGAGTGCTGCTTACTGACTTGCTCCCCATGTCTCACTCAGCCTGCTTCCTTATAGAACCAGGACCACCTGTCCAGGGGTGGTACCACCTACAATGGCTTGGGCCATCACTCTTGAAATCATTAGTTAAGAAAATGCTTTACAAAAAGAAGAAAAGAAAATGCTTTACAGCCTTGCCTACAGTATTTTCTCAATGGAGGCTCCCTCCTCTCCAATGACTCTAGCTTGTGTCAAGTTGACATAAACTGGCCAGCATACCTGACCCTTTGTCAACTTGACACACAAACACATCTTTATTAAGCCTCAATCTTTCCTTTCTTAGTCATCCCCAAGAGCTCACATTAATATGAGCACCACAATATAAATCCAAATTTTAAAAGTTCCACAGTCTTTAAAAATTCAGTTTCTTTAAAATAGCCAGTCTCTTTTAAAATCCAAACTCTTAAAATTTGAAGTCTCTCAACTTTGGACTCCCATCAAAAAAAATTAAATACTTTCTTACTTCAAGTGGGAAGAACCAGGGCACAGTCACAATCAGAACAAAGCAAAACCAAACTCTAACTGTGCAAATAATTCAATATCCAATGTCTAGGATTCTCACACGGTCTTCTGAGCTCCTCCAAAGGGCTTGGACCACTTCTCTGGCTCTGCCCTCTGCAGCACACACAGCTTGTCTTTAATCTTCAGCTGGCTCCACTCCACTGCTGCTGCTGTTCTTGGTGATCATCCCATGGTACTGTAATCTCCAAAAATGCTGGGGTCACTTGCTGCAAATGGGCTGCACCTTCACCAATAGCCTCTCCTGGGGTCTCTTCAGGGACTCTAGCTCTGACACACAGCGCCAAGCCTCAGCTGCTGTCCATGACCCCTTCATGCCTTCAAAACCAGTACCACCTGGGTGACTCTTACACTACCAAGTTCAGGTGCCAACATGAAGTACAAACTTGGCCACCTCTGGGACACAGCTTCTGTGCGCTGACCCTAAGGCAACACTTCCCAGAGGGTTTCACCTCAATCATGCTGGTCTCTTTTTAATCACATCTGATTCTTCAGCCCCAGCTGACCAGTATCCATTGTCCCACAAAAGCAAAGTGTTTCTGGTTTCTTGTAAATCACAGCTGATTCTTCAGCTCCAGCTAACCAGATACCACAAATTCTTTGCACAAAAGGCCTAGTAGAGTTTTTGCTTCCCTCTGGAATTTCACAAGCCAGGCCTCCATTGTCTGCCCTGCTCTCAATATTCTTATCTTCTAAGTTCCTACAGAACAGGTTATTGAGTTCTCAATCCTAAATGGCTGTTCTGGTCCAAAGTTCCAAAGTTCTTTGACAATCCTTCCCTAAACAACATGGTCAGGTCTGTCACAGCAATACCCCACTATCCTGGTACCAATTTCTGTCTTAGTTAGGGTTTCTATTACTGTGATGGAACACCATGACCAAAAAGCAAGTTGGAGAGGAAAGGTTTATTGGGCTTACATTTCATGGCACTGTTCATCATGAAAGGAAATCAGGACAGGAACTCAAGCAGGGCAGGAGCCTAGAGGCAGGAGGTGATGCAGAGGTCATGGAAGAGTGCCCCTCACTGGCTTGCTCCTCATAGCTTGCTCAGTCTGCTTTCTTATAGAACCCAGGACCACCATTCCAGTGTTACTACCCAGAATGGCCTGGGCCTTCCCCCATCAATCCCTAGTTAAGAAAATGTTCTATAAGATTGCCCACAGCCCAATCTAATGGAAGCATTTTCTCAATTGAGACTCCCTCTCCAATGACTCCAATGTGCCAAGTTGACATAAACTAACCAGCACAGACATTTAAGTTGTTTCCATTTTTTAGTCATTGTGAACAGAGCAGTAACAAACATGACTGAGCAAGTATTTGCAGAGTAAGATGTCAAGTCCTTTGACTATATGCCAAGGTGTGGTATAGCTGGGTCATATGGTAGTTTTACTTTTTAACTTTTTAAGAGTTCTCCACACTGATTTCCATAGTGGCTGCACCAGTTTGCAATCCACCCACAGTGAATGTGGCTTCTGTTTTCCCTACATCTCCTCCAGAAATTGTTGTCAGTTGTTCTGGTGATCTTTGACACTCTGGCTTGGCTAAGATGATATCTCAAAGTTGTTTTGATTTGCATTTCCCTAATTGCTATTGATGATGAACACTGTTTGAGATATTTCTTAGCCATCTTTTTTTCTTCTTTTGAGAACTCTCTCTTTGTTCAGGTTTCAGGCCCATATTTCAAATGGGTCATTCTTTTTTTACTCTGATTTTTGAATTCTTTGTAGATTCTGGATATTAAACCTTTGTCAAGTGTATAGCTGGCAAAGATTCCCTACCATTCTGTGGGCTTCCCCTTTCCCTAGGTGATTGTTCCTTTAGCTGTGCAGAAGCTTTATAGTGTCCTGAAGTCTCACTTGACAATTGTTGGCCTTAATTCTTGGGCCAATGGAGTCCTATTCAGGAAGTCCTTTCCTACACCTAAATCGTATGGATACTGCCTATGTTGTCTTTTAGCAGTTTCAGGGTTTGAGGTTTGAGGTTTAGGTCATTGATCCATTTTGATTTAGTTTTTGTGCAAGGTGATAGATACGGGTCTAATTTCGTTCTCTTGCATGTGTGCATCCAGTTTTCCCAGGGACATTTGTTGGAGATTCTTTCTTTTCTCCAGCATATGTTTTTGGGCATCTTTGTCAAATAATAAGTGGCTGGAGTTATGTGTGCTCATGTTTAGGTCTTTGATTTTGTTCCATTGGTCTATATGTCTGTTTTTGTGCCAACAACATATTGTTTATTATTATGGGTCTGTAATATATCTTAAGATCTGAAAT
The DNA here is from genome assembly GCF_949786415.1 of Peromyscus eremicus. Lineage (NCBI taxonomy): Eukaryota > Metazoa > Chordata > Mammalia > Rodentia > Cricetidae > Peromyscus > Peromyscus eremicus. The sequence goes on along the minus strand of NW_026734668.1, from coordinate 115,683 downwards.
TGTAATCCCTCTGGCATTGTTTATTTTCTTTCAGGATTGTTTTGCCTATCTGGGGTCTTTTGTGGTTCCATATGATTTTTAGGACATTTTTTTTCTATTTCTGTGAAGAACAAGATGGGGATTTTGATCAGGATTGCATTGAATCAGTTCGAGCAGGTCAGGAGAGAAGAGACAATATAAGGGCAGGTTGAATCTAGAGATTGCGAATGTTTTGGGTGGAATGAAGTCAAGTTGGCAGAGGGGCCTGGACTGGTATTGAAGATGTGCTTTCTGTTCCAAGCTGGGAGTGTGGGGGAGTCCTGTGATTTGGTGGAGAAGTAGAGAGGATATTGACCCAAGCCTAGAGCTCTTCTGCACTGCAGTCAGGGAAGGCCAGACTAGGCTCGCACACTGGGTGTTGGACCCAGGCTAAATCTATCTGGTAGACTGTAGAAAAGGTGTGGATGAGGAGGTCAAGGGTACCCACCAGGCTAGACCTTGGAGGAGGACATGGGAGGTCTGAGTGTGGAGTGGGGTGGTGGAGGTGGCACAAAGGAACTTGTGGGTGTATGTGGGTAGGGTGGGTCCTTGCAAAGGCATAGATGATGGCTGTGGCACAGGAAGAAGTGATGGGACTAGGCCAGGGCATGGGATTTGGGATTTAGTGGAAGCCTAGAGGTTGGCTGCTGCAAGGTCCAGGTGGCAAGACTAGACTTAGGCACTGCCTGTTGAACTCAGGCTGTATCTGATGGGTTTTAGAAAAACAAGTATTGGGTAGTGGTGGTGGGGGGTTGTTCACCAGGATAGACCCTGGAGGAGAAGAAGGAGGAGGAGGAGGAGGAGGTAGAAAGTTTGGGTATGGAGTGAGGCAGTAGAGATTACACAAAGCTGCCTGTGGGTGGATGCAGGCCTGCTTTTTAGTTTTTGATGACCCTCCATACTGTTTGTTGAAATACCTGTACTAGTTTTCATTTTCAACAACAGTATGTAAGTGTTCTCTTCTATTCACATCCTCGTTAAATTTCTTTCCTTTTCCTTTCAATATAGCCATTCTAGCATGCAAGAGGTGACACCTCATTGTGGCTTCAACTTATATTTCAGTGATGTTGATGATCAGGTATGTTGAATACCTTTTCATGTACTCATTGAGCATTTATATGGAAGGCTTCCTTGGAAAACGCCTATTTGTCTTTTTTGTTCATTTTAAGTCAGTTTTCATTTTGGATTTTAGTTGCATTGTTTCTTTATATATTTTGGATATTAACTCATTATTGAATATATAGTTGCAAATACTATCTTCCATTTTGATGATTGTTTTTTACTTTTATTTTCTTTTCTCATAACCCTAGCTATTTATTTTATATATTTTTGCTTTTGTTGTCCTTCCTTTGGTACCATATCTATTAAAACATTGTTAATATCAATGGAATGAAGTTTTTCTCCTGCCTGTTTTTCTTGGAGTTTTATGGATTCAAGTCATAAGTTTAGATCACTCATCCATTTTAGTCAAGTTTAGTCAGTTTTGTGTGTAATGTGATGTAAGGATAAACTGGGAGATGCAATACTTGGATATCTATATTCCCAACATAATTTTTGGAAAAAATAATCCTTTCTCTATTGTGTATTCTTTGTAATTTTGTTGTAGATCATTTGGCTGCATATTGAGTTTATTTCTAGTATTCCTATTCTGTCTCACTGATAAATGTTTGAAATGATTTTACTATGCAAAATAATTGGTTTCATTATGCCATTTTATACATATGTATCATTAAACTTTGCTCAAACTTGTCCCTTCACTGTAAGTGCCTGTAGTTTTGTTTTGCTTTGTTTTTTGAGGTTATAATTTAATTACATTTCTCCTTTCCTTTACCTCCCTCCAAACCCTGGCATACATACTCCCTTCTCCCTGACAAATCATGGTCTCTTTTTTCACTAATTGTTATTGCATGCATATATCTATTTGTATATACATATATATTTCTAAATATAACCTGTTGAATGTTACTTGCATGTATGTTTCCAGAGCCGACCATTTGACACTGGGCACCCAATTGGTGTTCTCTTTCCTGAGGAAGACCCCTCTCCTGCTCCCAACTTTTCTGTTGTCTATAGCTTTGTGTAGGGTCGAGTTCTCATGGGCTTTTCCCCATCCACTTTGGCATATTCATTGGTGGCATCCTTGTTAGCTCAAGTTCGGGTAGTCAAAGTGCCTATTTTTAATGATGCCACATTACTGCTTTGATTACTTTAGCTTTCAATGACATAATCTCTTATTTATAAAATGCCAGAATCAGAATACAAGAAAAATAGACTATAAGACCAATATACAAAAATCTACTCTATTTTTATACAGTATCAATAAGCCAATCAAGGAAAAATTTTTAGGGAATAAATTCTATTTATAATACCATCATAAAGAGCTACAGTTAAGAAATTTAACACAATAAATATTAACTGCTACTCTGTAAAAACTAACAAACTGATCTCACTCTCAGTACATTCAGATTATTTTGCTGGTAGATACGTGTGGGAGCCCACAAAGGTTTCCCAGTGAGATCTGAGCTTGCTTTACCCAGCAAGGCTGCATAAGGGGATGGATTGACCACATGTGTGATTATTAGGTGTTTGGAAGAGTCTGCACTTGGCTGTGCTAGGGGAAGGTCTTTTGCTCCATCCCTTGGCATTCCTTTAAAAAGCCGTTTAGAGCCAGGCGGTGGTGGTACACGCCTTTAATCCCAGCACTCGGGAGGCAGAGCCAGACGGATCTCTGTGAGTTCGAGGCCAGCCTGGGCTACCAAGTGAGTCCCAGGAAAGGCGCAAAGCTACACAGAGAAACCCTGTCTCGAAACCGCCCCCCCCAAAAAAAAATAAAAAGCCCTTTAGAAGAGACAGAAGGGGCTGGTGGATAAGGATCCGGACCCTCCCAAGGCTGTCCGGTGTTTCTAATTGTCTCTCTCCTCTCTATCCATCTATCTAAATCTCTTATCCCTCACTCCTCAAGTGTACCCAGGGCAGGGGGGAGGTGAGGGCAGGCCTCCCACAGACATATGAAATGGGTTTTATATGGAGTAAATCAAAGTTAAGTCAATATCCATACTGGTAGCGAACATGTCTTTAGTTTTTTTATTCTTAAGAAACTGTCTAGCTAACAAGCTAACCTTAAACTCAGTATTCTCCTGCCTTAGGCTCCTGGGTGCTTAGATTACAGTTGTGCACCACCAGATCTGGATTAACATGGATCTTTTGTGTCATACTAATAGTTATACATCTTTGTGAATGAGAGGTTATTTCTGAACCTCTTACAGGATGGACTTAATAAATGATACAACAGATAGGGATTTAATATATAATTTCTATGAAGAATAACAGCTATCTATAGCCTACAAAAAAAAGCTTAAAACAAAAAAAATTCTTGTATTTCTATGCTGAACTGTCAAAGTTGTCTTGACCTACAAGGAGGGTCTACCTACAAGTATTGGAGGGCATAAATTACTCATTCCTACTGAGCAGACTTAGTTGCATTGACATTACAGAGTTTGCAGAAACATTTCAAATGGTTTATTAAACACAGTCTTTTTTCTTCTTTCTAATCAACATTCCTGATAATTATCTTGATTTTTAAGTGTTACTCCACAGCCAGCAAGAGGAAAACAACTGTTAGATGATTTTTCCTGTGATAAGGGAGGAAGGGAAATACAACACAAAACAATTAACCATAGTTGTGAAACTAACAGAGCAATAAACATGGAGATCTATTTTAATAGCCCAAATAAGGAAACTCCTAAAAAACTCTGATTTCTATACAGTTATGGTTACGTTTGTCTGGAAATTCCTATAGAGATATAGAAAAAGTCTGTAGAGAAATTAAAATGATGTTTTCCTTCCACCTTTACTGTGTTAGAGCAATGCTTCTCAACCGTCCTGATGCTGTGACCCTTTAAAACAGTTCCTCATGGTGTGGTGACCCCAACCAGAAAATTATTTTGTTGCTACTTCATTAAGTGTAATTTTGGTACTGGTATAAATTGTACTGTAAATATTCTGGGGAGACAGAGGTGTGCCAAGGGGATCATGATCCACACATTGAGAACATTGCGCTAGAGTTTCATGTTTTAAATGAAATGTTATGAAGAAAAGCGTATTATGAGGCATTTACTTTAGAAAAGCACATCGAACAATTGAAGGAACTGAGGTGAGAAGTGATATGTACAGTCTCCAGCATGACTAGAGGTGTAAAGTTCTAAGTAATACAACGTAGGGAGTGCAAAATAGCTGACAAGTCTCTATCACTTAGTCTGAAATGAAGTTGAAAGGGAGAAAAAAAGGTGTTCATGAACTTGATCTTGTACAGAAAAATATATTAAACATGCCCTCAGATGAGTTGGTTGTAGATATGACTGCTTATCACCGTGATGAAACTTTTAACTTAATTGCATGAGTATATTGAGTGATTTACAACAGGGTGTTTTGTTGTTGTTGTTGTTGTTTTTCGGGACAGGATTTCTCTGTGTAGCTTTGCGCCTTTCCTGGATCTCGCTCTGTAGACAAGGCAGGCCTTGAACTCACAGAGATCCGCCTGGCTCTGCCTCCAAAGTGCTGGGATTAAAGGCGTTTGCCACCACCGCCCAGCCAGGATGGTTCTTAAAGAACTGTTATGGTGAAAATGTCCTTCATTGAAATAATGCATATTATACTATAAATAAATTGTCAGAGATCTATTAAATGTTCTGTTTCAAGTTAGTGGTATTCAGAAATATAGGGTATTTATTGCCCCTTTTTATATTGAAAATATTTCAATATTTATTTCTAATTATAATTATGTATAATTAATATGAAACAAATGCCAAAAATACAGAAAACCACAAGGAGTTTCAACCTTTTAAAAGAAAAGTCAAATACAGAAATGCAGAGATGATTCTAATTGTAGATCTGAGACACTCAGGCCTGGACCAGCCTAAGGAAGAAAACTTACTCTCGTTAAGTAGAGCCATTAAACTATGTACTTTTCTTGCACAGGGAAGCAACATATACTTTTAATACTTGAAACTTCTTCTAGGCATTTGCTAAGGAAATAATCTTGAATGTAACCAAGGTTGATGTACAAGAATGTATAGAGTTAAAATATACATAAACACAAAACAGATGGATATAAACATGAATATGTATGCACATTTATGAATCTATCGACCTCTACATTCATATTAAACACATTATCCAAGACACAAATTAAGTACCAACAGCCAAAAAAAGTATTTTAAAAGTATCTTTAATGACAGGAAATGAAGCTCAGCAATCTGTGTGCATATACACACATACACACACATGAAAAGCAGATATAAAACAATATGTACATTATAATATACATATATGACAATGCATAAGAACAATACTGGAGCAACAAGGAAAAATGTCTCAGATAGTTCTTGAAAAACACTGAGCACATACAAATGAGCACAAGTCAAGAAGGCAAGGGAGTCATTAGGATTGATTGCTGATAGCATTCAATTTCTTAGGTTAAATCATCTACTTAGAGATTTTTTTTTTCCTGCAATATAGCTGATTTATTTTTATGGCAAGAGGGAAAAGGAAAGGAAGCAGGAATGCAGAAAAGGGGTGATTAACAGCTTTCAATTCCAGTGAAATAACGACAGTGAAATACCATTTGCAGCTCATGACGCTGCACAAACCACACACACACACACACACACACACACACACACACACACACACACGAGTTACAGTGGACCGTGAGACTGTGCAAGGGAGATGGGCATACTCGGTTGTTTTCTTTTTTTTTTTGTTTTTACTAGCTGCACTGGCTGGCTGGCACAAATACAAACTGGTACAATGCTTATGAAAGGGAGCCTTTTGGCAACACACAGGGAAAGTCTTTGAAACGTCTATATGTGGATGCTGCAAGTCCACAGTTAAGGAGAGACCATCCAGGATGCTAGCCTAGATTTGGCTTGACAAGGAAGGATTCACTCATCAGGGCACGCAGTGTTGGTTTTAAACACAGGGAAAGAACTAGGCACCACCTGAATGTCCAACAATGCGGGAATGATTACAGAAATGTTAAGGTCCACGGATACACAGGAGCACTCTGCAGGCACTGAAGATGACGTTCCATAAGCCTGTTGAATAGCATGGAAAGAAGTTCAACGCGTTGGTTTCTGTTTGGTTTTAGTCGCTGAAAAAAGCAGGTTAAGAAACACCACATACATGAACCACTCTACAAGAATATGTTAAAAGGGAAGGTGGGTCTGGGGTGAGAGGGGGAGAAAGGGGTAGCAGAGAGCCTGGAAAAACAGCACACCAAAGAAGGTAAAAGAGGTTCTCTCTGAGTATTAGGATGATGGGAAGCAATTGCACTCTTGGTTCTTTCTCCCACATCAGACTTCCTTCTCCTTCCAGATATTTCTACCACGAAATTGCATCACCTGTGCAGTAAACAAAGAGACAGAGAACGCTTTTAAGAATCAGACCGATCACAGGGAGAAGAGGCAGCCTTTAACCTCTCAAATGGCACAGATTAGTGGGATTATTGGGGCAGGGGAGCTTTCTGGAGGTGGGGAGAAAGAGAAGGAAGGAGAGGGAGAGGACAGAAGCGGGAGGGGGCAGAGAGCAGAGAGGGGATGGGGCAGCTAGCTGGCGCTGGCAGGGGAGGGGGGAAGAGGAGGAAAGGGGAGGGAGAGAGGGCAGCAGAGGGAGGGAGGGAAGGAGAGAGGAAAGGGGGAGGGGGGAGGGAGGGAGGGGGAAGGGGTGAAGAAGGAGGGAGAGGGAGAGAGAAACCTGCACTCCCAATACAATACACTGCTGGTGGGTTGGGGCGGGGTGGGGGGGCTGTAAACGGGGTGGGAGCCAAGATTTGGCTCTACTGGCTGGGGCCTGGGATGTCTTCATCGGAAGGTGGCCTCTTCATCGGAGTCATCATCGAAACCCCTGAAGTCAGCACTGGTGGACGGGCTGGCCCAGGCTTCTTCCCTTTCGGCCTCTCTCTCCTTGTGGGACTTGAATCTCCCCACGAAAATCTTGCGGTAGTTCAGGAACATTCCATTCAGCGCATCTATGGCCCGCTCGGCCGACTCCTGCTTCTGGAAGTGCACGAACCCGTAGCCCTTGGGCCCCTTCTCGTCACAGGCCACCTTGCAGGACAGGATGTTGCCAAAGGCCGAGAAGATGTTGTACAGCGTCTTGTTGTCGATGGTCTTGCCCAGGTTCTTGATGAAGACGTTGCCCACCCCGCTCTTGCGGAGCGACGGGTTCCTCTGGGACCACATGATGCGCACCGGCCTGCCATTGATAACGTCAAAGTTCATGGTCTCCAGGGCCCGCTTGGCGTCCAGCTGTTGCTGGTAGTTGACATATGCGTAGCCCAGGGAGCGCCGGGTGATCTTGTCCCTGCAAATGCGGATGGACACGATGGGCCCGGCGGGGCTGAACTTCTCGTACAGCATGGTCTCGGTCACGTCGGGGTGCAGGTCGCCCACGTAGAGCGAGGCCGTGGGAAAGTCTGGGTTTCCATCGGAGCCCCCGGCCGCCGCCTCTTCCTCTTCTGCAGCCAAGGCCGCCGCCAGCTCCTCATCCATGTCCACCCTCCCGTAGGAAGGCGACGCAGCAGCCTCCGCAGCGGCCCCCCTGGCCTCCTCGAGGCTGGCCTCCGCCAGGCTGGCCTCGGTGGCTGCCACCGCCTCCGCCTTCTCCCCGGCCAGGGCCGCCGCCTCCCCCAGGCTGGCCTCCGCCGCGGCCGCCGAGGCCTCGGCCTCCACCTCAGCCTCCACCTCTGCTTCCGCCTCCGCCACGGAGGCCTCCGCCACCGCCTCCGCCACGGTCGCCGCCGCAGCCTCCGCCGCAGCCGCAGCCGCCGCTGCAGCGACCTCCGCCGCCACTGTCGCCGCGGTCGCCACGGTCGCCACGGTCACCGCTGCCGCCGGGCCGCTGCCGCGACCTCCCTTCCCGCGAACTGAGGGGGCGGGGAGGCGGCGAGAGCCGGTGGGCGCCGGAACCCGGGCCGGGGGCTCGCGCGCGCGGGAGCTGCGGACAGGGAGCCCGGGCTGGCCGAGCAGGCGGGACCGAGTCCCCCGGGGTGGCGAGCGCCGGCCGGTAGCGCGCAGAGCCCAGTCTCCGCAGCAGCCTGCAGCCACCGCCGCCGCCGCCGCCGCCGCCGCCGCTGCTCGCTCGTGGGCTGGCTGGCTGGCTGGCTGGCGTGCGGGGCGCGGGCGGGAGGGCGGCGGGGGGTGGGGGGCGGGGGGTGTTGGCGTCTGTGGTCCGGGCAGCTGGGAAGGCTTCTGTCTCTTTGGTTCCCCCTGTGGCTGCTGCGGGGCTGCGGGGCTGCGGGGCTGCGGGGCGCGGGGGCGGGGGCGCGGGGGCGGGGAGGAGTTGGGGTGGGGGGACCAGTGCGCAGCTTCCGAGGCGCCCACGCGTTTGGGAAGAGGATGCCGGGGACAGGACTGCGCTCTGGACCGAAGGAATTCGGGTTCCATGTCTTCTGCTGGTGTGGGGCGGGGGGGGGGGGGGGGTTAGGGGGGGACGGGGGAGCGGTGGCTCATTTTCTGTCCCCAGCCCCTAAGGGAAGGTTGTCATGAATCGGTGGGGTGGCCTTGAAGCTAGGCTAGCCCTGGCTGATGGAGCCTAGAAGCAGTATTCCAACATCTGTGTGTGGGGGGGGGGTCTCCAACCCTGGGAAAAAGGCACACACACACAGGCACAAACACAGGCACACAGGCACACACACACACACACACACACACACACACACACAGAGAGAGAGAGAGAGAAGAGCATTCTCTCTCTAGTGTCTGTGTGTATTTGTGGGTGCTTGTATTTCTCTGTGTGTCCCTCTGTCTCTCTCACAAACTCACACACACATACACACAGGAGCAAGAGCATTCTCTCACTGGTGTGTGTGTGGTGTGTGTGTATTTCTCTGTGTGTCTCTCTGTCATGTCTCTCTCACAGGCTCACAGAGGCATGAGAGCATGCGCTGTCTATCTCTTTCTCTCACACCACACACACACACACACACACACACACACACACACACTCCCTCGTTAACGTCACCACCACCACTGGCACCCAGGAAAGCATGAGTCTTCCCAGCTCCCCACGCAGCCTGCTGAGCCATTTTCTGAGTAGGCTCCCCCTTCCCACCCCCCACCCCACTCTGCAACATTTCCAAAGGAGAGAATAAAGAATGCATGCTCATTCATAACGCCCTGCCACAAATACTCTACATGGAGCCTGTGCCAGTCCCTGGGGATGCAGACATCTAGAAGACAGAGGAATATGAGCTGCCTTCCAGCTTCTCCTGGGGAGCAGAGAGCCTGGACTGGAAACTGTACCCTACTCCACTCCCAGCCTCTCCATGATTGTGCCCCAGCCCCTGGACTACTGTGAACCTGGGGTTCTGCAGAGCCTCAACTCCCAGTGCCACGTGGCCCGTGAAAATCAAGAGCACCTTGTCTCTAGGGCAGCATCCCTCAATGGTAAGTTAAAGAAAGTCAAACTGGAAGGGGATGGTTGGGGGGGGGGCGCAGGAGCTGAGAAGGGCCTGGTCCAGAGCCAGGTGCTTGTTCACTCTCAGCCTATGCCCTTTAGGTGCTGAGGTCCCTGACTAGGACCAAGAAGTGCCCATCCCTGCCCAGAAGGCAAATGAGAACAGGGCCTGAAATCTCTCTTGAGGGTGAGATGCAGAGTCCCCACTCACCAGCCAGACCTTCTGGCACCGGGGCTGGGAGTGTGGAAAGGGGATGCTGGTATGTTACTGGTGTGGGAAGGGCAATGCGGGCACACAGGGCTAACTGCTGAGGGGACAGGCAAGCTGGCAACCTGCAGGGTGTAGACACAAAGGGGCTGGAGTCCCGGGTCCAGAAAGGAGGACCAGATGTTCAGAGTTCTGGTAGGAATCCAGGGAAGCTGTGTTGAAGAGAGAATGCCAAGTGGGTTGTGAAAGGGAGGTAGAACTGCTCCATCCCTAGGCAGGAGGGAAGGGATCCAGCAAAGGAATCACTCTGTATCCCAGGATCTGTGATGTGGCAGCACCCACATGGTCACTGGTGCTCCTACCAGTGACCTAAAGTCTGCAGGGCCATAGGGTGGAAGGTATCTAGGACATATATGGATGGGCTTGCTCACAACTCAGCATGTGCAAGGAAAGGGTGGTGTCATCAAAATGGCAGACAGTGATTTGAACGTCAGTGTGCATACAAGTGTGGGTGCCCCCCCAAAAAAATCTGTGGTAGAACATAAAGAAAACTGTCAGACGGAACTAGTTTCAAAAGAGTTTGAACAAACTTTCCCTCTGTCTGCACTGCCATTTTAGAAACAGGGGTCCCATGCTTACCAGAAACCAATGGCATCGAATAGGTTACAGAAATTAAAATGCCCAAACCATGGGGCCTTTCCTCAAGACTTCTAGACTCCACTACAGTAACTCAAGATGCGCCTCTATGTAGCAGAATTGACCCCCAGAAGACTGAGTTGTTCTGTTTTAAACTTTTTTTATTTTATTGGAATGTAATGGCAAACAAAAAGTAATGGGTTTCCTCTTGATTTCTTCATACAGGTGTCATCGACCCCACCCCCCACGCCACCCCATACACAATTTTCTGTCTTCGATTCACAGTTGCAGAAAAATGGTGTTTGTCTGAGTCTGATGCACAAATATCTCTGTGGTGTGTAGAGTTAGAGTCTTTCGTGTCTGTGACCAAGAGTCGCAGAGCTGGGTCATAGAGGAGTTCTATTGCTGTTTTGTGAGGAATCGCCATACTCATTCCCATCATGGTTCCCCAAGTTCACACTCTGTTCCCCTTTCCCTGTATCCTCATTATGACTTGTCCTTTGTTTATTTCACAGTGGCCGTTCTGACTTGGGTTAGATGGGCTACAGCAGGTTTTGTATGTGATTTCCCTCTGGCTGAGGAAGTTGAGCACTGTTTCAAGTATTAATTAGCCATTTGTACTTAGCATCCCATCAGGTCTGTGTGATTAGACTAGGGTGTCCATGGAATATTACATGCCATCACCTGGACCTGTCACAGCACCCCAGTCTGCCTGGATTATACAAGGTTTTCTGTGTGGCTTTCTCTAATGGCAGAACCCACACAGGATAGGACAACAGAACTTGAGAACGGGACACAGTCCCTGTGGGCCATGAGGCAGGACTTTCTGTCTCTGCCTGAGAAGCTGGGACCCAGATAGGATCCTCGCCCTCTGGAAAAGCCCAAGTCTCTGCACATAGCAGAGCTTGTACCAGCAGAGGCAAGGGGTAGGAACCTAGGGCTTGGGCATCCCTCGGTCTGGTACGGGATGCTGGCGGGCAGAAGGGACAGATGAGCCTTGCTTCACCTTTTCAGGTGTCTATCCAAGATGGGCAGCATGGGTAAAGCCATGATTGCTGGGTGGGGCTTGATGATAAGACAGTGTGATGTGGCCATGGGAGAGGATCTTCTCTTCATGGGAGCAGGAGACCTATGAGAAGGAACAGCAATTGGAGGACAACCACAGGGCCAGGTTCCACAAGCTCCTACTCTGCCTTTGTAGATCACTGACCCACACAAGTCAGTGCCATGGCTGGAGAAATGGCTGCAGAGGAATATCACCAGAGTCTGCAAATCTGTCTCAGAGACAGTCCTTAAGATCTCCAACCACAGTAAGGAGACCTGTACAGTGACTACTTAAGATCCCCATCCACAGTAAGGAGACCCGTACAGTGACTACTTAAGATCCCCATCCACTGTAAGGAGACCTGTACAGTGACTACTTAAGATCCCCATCCACAGTAAGGAGACCCGTACAGGGACTACTTAAGATCCCCATCCACTGTAAGGAGACCTGTACAGTGACTACTTAAGATCCCCATCCACTGTAAGGAGACCTGTACAGTGACTACTTAAGATCCCCATCCACAGTAAGGAGACCCGTACAGGGACTACTTAAGATCCCCATCCACTGTAAGGAGACCTGTACAGTGACTACTTAAGATCCCCATCCACAGTAAGGAGACCTGTACAGTGACTACTTAAGATCCCCATCCACTGTAAGGAGACCAGGACAGTGACTACTTAAGATCCCCAACCACAGTAAGGAGACCGGGACAGTGACTACTTAAGATCCCCAACCACAGTAAGGAGACCTGTACAGTGACTACTTAAGATCCCCATCCACAGTAAGGAGACCTGTACAGTGACTACTTAAGATCCCCATCCACTGTAAGAAGACCTGTACAGTGACTACTTAAGATCCCCATCCACAGTAAGGAGACCCGTACAGGGACTACTTAAGATCCCCATCCACTGTAAGGAGACCTGTACAGTGACTACTTAAGATCCCCATCCACTGTAAGGAGACCTGTACAGTGACTACTTAAGATCCCCATCCACAGTAAGGAGACCCGTACAGGGACTACTTAAGATCCCCATCCACTGTAAGGAGACCTGTACAGTGACTACTTAAGATCCCCATCCACAGTAAGGAGACCTGTACAGTGACTACTTAAGATCCCCATCCACTGTAAGGAGACCAGGACAGTGACTACTTAAGATCCCCAACCACAGTAAGGAGACCGGGACAGTGACTACTTAAGATCCCCAACCACAGTAAGGAGACCCGTACAGGGACTACTTAAGATCCCCATCCACTGTAAGGAGACCTGTACAGTGACTACTTAAGATCCCCATCCACTGTAAGGAGACCTGTACAGTGACTACTTAAGATCCCCATCCACAGTAAGGAGACCCGTACAGTGACTACTTAAGATCCCCATCCACTGTAAGGAGACCGGGACAGTGACTACTTAAGATCCCCAACCACAGTAAGGAGACCAGGACAGTGACTACTTAAGATCCCCATCCACAGTAAGGAGACCAGGACAGTGACTACTTAAGATCCCCAACCACAGTAAGGAGACCGGGACAGTGACTACTTAAGATCCCCATCCACAGTAAGGAGACCTGTACAGTGACTACTTAAGATCCCCATCCAGCCGGGCGGTGGTGGCGCACGCCTTTAATCCCAGCACTCGGGAGGCAGAGCCAGGTGGATCTCTGTGAGTTCGAGGCCAGCCTGGTCTCCAAAGCGAGTTCCAGGAAAGGCGCAAAGCTTCACACAGAAACCCTGTCTCGAAAAACCAAAAAAAAAAAAAAAAAAAAAAAAAAAAAAGATCCCCATCCACAGTAAGGAGACCAGGACAGTGACTACTTAAGATCCCCATCCACAGTAAGGAGAACGGTACAGTTTCTAGGACCACAGCTAGAGACTCTGTCCAAGTCCTTTCTCTGCAGCCTCCATAAAGTTCCACATCCATTTCTACACTTCTTGAGTGTTCATCCCACCTGTAACCAGAAGTGTTCAGAATACTAAGCACTGTGACGGGTAAAGACAAAGAGTCCCGTGCAGTGTCCCTGGAGGGAGGACAGGTCTTTCAAATGGGAGGAGGTGCCACTGATGCCCCTCATTTCATGATTCACAAGTATTCCTGGAGAGCCACGTTGGATAGCCCTCCCCAACCAGGTTGTCCCTGTACTCAGCAAAATTATTTTCCACCGAGAACGTGACGATAGACTTGTCAGAAAACATGAAATGTGATGAAGGAAGAGGCAAAACTCTCAGAGCCATGAAGGAGATGATTGGTGGCACACTCCTCTAGGGTCCAGGAGGCTGCAGAGGAGCACCATGGAGCCCAGGGAAGGCTTCTCTGAAGATAATGAGCTGCCAGTCTTGCATGGAAAACCTGCCTAGCAGACAGAGCTGTAATGCACCACGTCACTATGGCAGAAGCCTCCGGTGCTACTGGGACCTGCATGGAGCCTGCCATCCATGGAGCCATCCATCCATGGAGCCTGGAACTTAGTGTAACAGGGGGAAGAAGGAAGGAACTAGGGAGGAGGGTACAGAGGTGAGCAGCTCTCCCCATCAAGGTCTGGTCTTGTTCACAGTGGTGTGGGGAAGCAGGAAGATCCCTAAGTCTAGGCAGTGCCCAGAGTCACACTGACTCATTTCTCTCTGAATGCTGTGTGTGGGCAGTTTTGCTGATGTGGAGGGTGCAAAGATAAGCAGGGAGCCAATTTGCTATGGGCCTGCCACCTGACAGTCTTTCCCCCATGAGACTGCAGTATGTTGTTCCAGACTGAAGCAGAGTCTGTGGGCTAAGGCATGGATTCCCAAGGAATTTTAAGGTAAAGGAGACAGTATGCACTAGTGCCTTAAAGGGAGTCACTGACCAAACCTCAGAAGTGCCAGACACTATTTGTGAGTGATGGGTCAGTCCACAACACTGTGCCTTCCTCTTCTTTGTGACTCCCCCATCAGTCTTCTCCAAAGGATAATGGATAGTGAGCATTGGTCCAAGGATGAAGATGAAACAGTGTTGGAGAGGCATCGCCATATCCTCCCTCTCCATATGTACCTGGAGACACCATGCCGTGTCTAGGCGGTTTCTGTGGCCACCGACTATCAAATGCCAGGGGAACTCTTAAACTCTACTGCCGTTGTGTTCCCTGCATTCCCACCATGGTCTTCTAACAGGTCACTCCTTTCCTCCAAATTCCCAGCTGGACTCGGTGGCCAGATTCATCTGTAAGGTGAATTACTACATTTTTGGCCTGGCCTTAAATGGTCAGAATGGCTGCCTGTTGCACTTTGACTCAGTGCAAACTTCTTGGCAAGGCTGAACTATGATGAGCCCTTGCCAAAAGACCCCCTTCTGTCCTCTCAATACCCTGGCCAACTTGAGCTCTGAGAGAATCCCATGACACTGCTCTCGGCTGGGAGCCCTGCTCTTCCTGAGGGCTCCCTCCTTCCTGAAATAGTAGACAACTTTTTAAAGTTCGATTGTTAAAGTTAAACTAGTCTCAGAACACATGCTCAGGCACCTGTCATTCAGAAAAGATCCACAACAACAAAAACACTTTGTTTTTCAGTCCAAATGTTTTGGTCCTGTGAGATGACAAAAGACAATGGATAAACAATCAAATTACTACCCCCTGTGTGACTCTTTGCAATTCATTCTCCTGTGCTGTATTTATTTTATTTATTTTACTCATTTTACATACCAACCACAGATCCCTGTCTCATCCCTGCTCATGCTCGCCGCCCCACCTAGCCCACCCTGGCCCATCCCTCCTTCCCTCCTCCAAAAGGGTAAGTTCTCCTATAGGATTTTCCAATGAGGGGAGGGACAGCTACGCCTGGTACATTCAGTTGAGGCAGGACCAAGCCTCTTTCCCCTGCCATCAAGGCTTAGCAAGGTGTCCTACCTACCATAGGTAATGGGATCCAGAAAGCCAGATCATGTACCTGATCATCACTGCCAGGGACCCCTCAAACAGACCCAGCTACACAACTGTCTCCCATATGCAGAGGGTCTAGTCCAGTCCCATTCAGGTTCCCCAGCTATCTGTCTAAAGTTCATGAGTTCCTATGAGCTTGGTTCAGTTGTCGCTGTAGGTTTCCCTATCATGATCTTGATGCACCTTGCTCATAAAATCCCTCTTCCCTCTCTTCAGCTGTACTCATGGAACTCAGCCTGGTGCTTGGTTGTGGATCTCTGCATCTCCTTCCATCAGTTAGTGGATGAAGGCTCTATGATGACAGTTAGGGCATTCACCAATCTGATTACCGGGGTAGGCCAGTTCTCAGACCCTCACCACTATTGCTAGTAGTCTAATGTGGGGTCATCCTTGTGGATTCCTGGGATTTTTCCCTAGCACCAGGTTTCTCCATTACCCCATAATATCTCCGTCTCTCAAGGTATCTCTTCCATTGCTCTTCCACTCCATCCCTCCCCCAGCTTGACTATCCTGTTCCCTCATGTTCTCATCCCCCATCGCCTCTCCTCTATTGTCCCCCCATCCCCAGTTTACTCATAGAGATCTTCTCTGTTTCCCCTTCCCCTTCCCAAGGTGATCCACGTGTCCCTCTTAGGGTCCTCCTTGTTTCCTAGCTTCCCCGGAGCTGTGGGTTGTAGTCTGATTACCCTTTGCTTTATGTATCTAGTATCCACTTAAGAGTGAGTACACACCATGTTTGTCTTTCTGAGTCTGGGGGTGGCTCAGTGGTTAAGAGCACTGACTGATGTTCCAGAGGAACTGGATTCAATTCCCTGTGCCTTGTTTCATAGAGTGGACCCTGGGTCTCTTCTGGGTGTGTCTATAGTGAGAAGTAAGATCTTGGTCTATCACTATCTAATCATCCTAATTCTCTTCCTCTTTCTCACCCTCCTCTCTTGTTTTCTCTGTCTTCCCCACTCTACCCCCTCCATGAGGTTGAAAACCCCTTTGACTCTTTGGTGTTGGTCCTGCCTGAGCAGCCAGGGTCACAAAAGGATGACATTCAGCCTCGGGGTGGGCAGAAGATATGAAGAAGCATGTCGTTCTGGCAGCTCTAATGCACTGCTGACCACCTGCTACCTGAGGGCATGGAGAAGATGGACCTGGGATCAAAGCTGACTTGGCGGCAGGATCTTAGAGGCTAAGACGTAACCACTGTGCACTTGAGTTCCTTCCTGAAGTTGGAATTTTGGAAACTCTCCAGAAGGATCCTGGCAGTTTCCTTCAGGACGGTCCCTTTGCCCAAACCCTGCTTTGAAACCAACAGCGAAAAGTGATCAGGACTGAGGGTTTTGTCACAGCTTCCCCCGTATTCTTTTTTCTCGGGGAACCAATTCACCTTCCATCACATGCTTCCAGGTGTCCCTGGGCCGGCCTGCCATAACCACAGGCAGTTATAGGAGTGATCACATAACAGTGTACCTAAGATGCAGCAAAGGCCATGGCTTAGGAGAGGTGCTTACCTTGGACATGTTACTGTATGTTCTCTTCTTTTCCTTACCTTTGCAGTCCTGGGCTGTACAAAGAGAGATTTATGAGCATGAAAAGTGGTCATGTACGGCCAATGTTTTTCACCAATGCCTGGCATGCATTCAATGCCCAATACAATAGACTGTTTATTAATCTCATCTCCCTCTGTCCTGAGGATGTCTTGTTCATCTGGTTTTCAAAGCTAGTGACTTTTCTTTCTGGCAACCCGGGATGCCTGGAACTTTCTCTCTGACCAGGATCAAAGTGTCAGCACAGAGAGAGTCTGACCTCCTGGCTTCAGTCCTTGGTTAAGGCCACATTTCACTCCAGGCCACTGCCTGTTTCTCTGGCCTGAACTCACTTAGCTAAGCCCCTCTGTGGACCTTTTCCCAACCAGAGCAACTTTAGGATCCACTGATTTCCCACCCCCACCCCCAGGTGTCCCAGGCTTTTGCAAATGAGCATATGAAAGCCTGGTGCTTTTGTTCTCAAGCAAAGCACCCAACAGGTGTGAGCCACCCAGGTGCTCAAAAGAATGTGTATGGGTCAGGAATGTTTTCTGTCTTCTCTTTCAGAATCTCACTGGGACACATCTGGACACACTTCACAAAAGGTAATGCTTGGCTGCTGCGGTACAAATGCACGGGGTGCCTTTTGATGCTGCCATGTCATCCTTGCAACAATATCACCGATGTCTAAGACTATGAAGTGACAGTTCATGGCTTACCAAATGTGAGTACTGTAAGTTGTTCATTTCATGTTCGGGTCTGCCTAACAGACAGATCCTTGACTGTCCCACAGTGTGGTGAGGCCTCAGTCAGTCCAGATGAGGAGCCTTTCCCCTCCTCTCTACCTGTACCATCCAGAAGGCAGAATGATAGGAGGTACAGAATGATAGAACTCTCTAGGGAGTGTGTATCTTATCCTTTTCTTTGTCCCGGGATCTTCTGAAAGGTGAGTTTAATTTGGACTCAATGCAGCAATCACCAAATACACTTTCTGTATCTGTCTCCTATGCATGCAAGTCCTCAAAAGGCAGGCAGACTAATATCATTAAATATTCAGCCTGTAACCAACCGCCTGTGGAACTGGTGTTCACAGCATCTCTGCTTTACTTTTGACAACATTTTGGTACCGTGTTGTTATTCAAGCACTGACCTGAGTGCAGAATCTGGGATATGATTCAACACAAGGCATTCTTGTTTCACTGCTGGTGGTGGAGACCATGTTCTTCTGCTCTGTAGGAATGCATGCTGTCACTACAAAGGCCACAGCTGCACAGGCAGTTAATGATTACCAGCCCCCCAGAACCCAGATATTCTGGGTTACAGAGAACACAGGGAGCTGTAGTGTTGTGCTGCTCTTCCTGCCCATACAAATCCCCAGTTGGCCCTTTCCATGCCTCTTGCTTATGGATCAAGATCCCAGCTCCCAGCTACTGCTCCAACACCGTGCCTGCCTGCCTGCTGCCATGCTCCCCACCATGATAGTCATGGATTAATCCTCTGAAACTGCAAGCAAACTCTTGTAAACTCTTGCATAAGTGCCTTGGTCATGGTGTTTTCTCACTGAAGTAGAAAAGTAATCAAGATTCCACACACACACACCTTTAGTAGTAGCCTGTCTGTATTTCTCATTTGGAAGCCACTTTCTCTTTGTGAGCCTTTCATATAGTTTTTGCTTGGAGTTCATTCACTTCCCAGAGCTGTGGTTTTCTCATCTTGCCTCCTGTTTGTACCATTTCTAACGTAGTTTCTTCTGATGGTGTTGCAGCCCTCAGTCCCTCTTTCTTTTTTTCAGAGACAGCAATGGCAGACAAGTCCAGTGACTTCCTGTTTCCCCATTGTTTTGTGAGTTTCTAGGTGGTTTTTCTTCCCTTGACTTTTTGAGGCTGTATTGAGATATTTCTGATACACAACAAAATATGCCACTGGGTAGGTTCGACAAGTGACACCTAGAATGTTCACTGCAACTAAGAACATGTTCCCAAGCCCTTAGCAATGCTTCCCTCTCCCTCACCCTGACACTCTTTTCCCTGTGTCTAGGCAAACACAGATACGCTTTCGGGAAATGAGGGCTTCTTTGTATTTTCTGGAATTGTGCACAAATGCTGATTGTCAAATCCTCACAGAGACACACATCCCACGGTATGGACCTTTTGAAGCATCTGGCTTCTTTCAATCCTAATAGCAATTCCTTTTGAGATTCTCTTATTTTGCTGCCTTAGCCAAGGTTCTGTCTGCTTTCTTTGCTGTCTAGTGTTTTCCTGCTTAGTTACCCAGCAGCTTGTTCATGTGCTCAGCCTCTGATGGTCATTTGGAAGTTTCTTATGTGTGGCTATTTTAAATCAAGCTTTTATGCACATTTGTCTACAAGGCTTATTTGAATTGTACTTTTATATTCAACTATTCAGAGATCAGCAAGGTAGTGTGTGCTTAGTAATATTTCTGGTTTGGCAGTTTGGTTTGGGAGTTAGGAGGTAAAGAATTGGAGTACAGAAATAGCAGATGACTTTGTGTGTAAATTTACCAGATAAACACAATGTTAAAAAAGAAACCAGTAAACAAATATTATTTTAGAGCGTTCATGTATAAATTCAATACAATTCTAGATACTCAAATTCATCAGTATAGTAGCATCACATATTATAACAAAGTGGAATTTCTTCCTTTAATTGGCAGTGATTGAAGATATGAAGATTATATGTGGAGAAATGGCTTACTGTCTTGCAGAGGACAGAAATTTTTTGCCTACCACCCACATGGCAGCTAAGACCTGCCTGTAACCCCAGTTCCAGTAGTTCCAGTACCCCCATTTTTCTCCACTGTCTACTGCAGGTGCACATAAACTCACTTAGGCTCACACCTATACACATAAATAACAAATAATATTCTTTTAAAATAATGTGTCAGTAATATGTGCATTTAGTGAAATCTACTGGCTCTAAATTAGAGAAAATGATACACAAATACTCAAAGTTGTAACCTGCTAGTGTAGATCGTGAACTAATGTGGGAGCCCATGGAAGCATAGGGAAATGTAAAGTATAATTGGCAAATCATTATAGATACAGCATGGAAAAGACATAGGGGATCCAATCTCGAATGTTCTACTACTTTTAGATTTTCATAAAAGTTCTAATCTCAAGAAAAACTATATAACCAAAAACTAACTTACTGGGGTTTTCCCAGAGTCTGATCTCAGAGAAGGGAATAATCAAATTCAACACATTTTATTTTATAATTTTGAAAAAAGACATAATTTCTTTCCCATCCTAAGGTCAGACATAAAAGCACAGTTTGTGGAAGGTCAAAGAAAACTGAACAAATACTAAAGAAATGCTGAACAAAATTTTCCCATAAGACTATCATTTTCAAATCAATAAAAAATCAAGGAGAGCAGGTAGGATGGCTTAATGGGCAAAGAAACTTTCTATATGAGTCTCATGACCTGAATCTGATCCTTGGAATCCTGGTAAAAATGGATGGAGAGAACTGACTCCACAAACTTTTCTCTATCTTCCATGTGCACTTGTGTATCCAAATACATACATCATATACCCATTCACATTAATAAGACCTAATAAATGATCATCAGTAGAAGATATATTTTTAGGGTGTTTAATTTTATTTTATGTGTATAAGTGTGTTGTATGTATGTCTGTGTACCACGTGTGTGCATGGTGCCTTCAAAGTTTAGAAGAGGGTGTTGGATCCCCTGGAACTGAAGTTCAGATGAGTGTGAAACTCCCTGTGGGTACTAGGAACTGAACCCAGGTCCTTTAGAAGAGCAGCCAGTGCTATTAACTGTTGAGTCATCTCTACAGCCCCCAAATACATTATTAACTATATTTTGTATACCATACATTAGCTTCCTAAAGTTTTTCATCTCACAAAAACAAATTTGTAGCCTTTGATTTATGTGTCCTCATCTTTCCCCAATTACCCTAGTAATTTCTTTCCTGCCTATGTTTTAATGCATTTGCTTTTTTTAAAAAATCAGAAGTCATGTTCGTATCACAAGTATGTTAACTTTTTTGAACTATGTGAGATGACAAATATATTAATTGATTTTCTGTAATAGTCTCTGTCTATGCAAATAGAAGTTTCCTTGATGAAGGGTGAGGATTGTATACCCATAAAAGTCTCACCGACATGGCTGCCTATTCATGAGCTAAACAAGGACAACAACAGTATACATGCTCAAGTGGATGGGGAAATCCCAGAGGCCTCAACACTACACAGAGAACTACAGGCAAATAAAGAATGCTAAGAATGGAAGAAATAGTCTTTCCCAGGGGAGAGCACACCAGTTGGTGATCCAATACGAAATGGTCAGCCCTGAAAACATACATATGAGTAACGTTATACAGGTTGAACAGGTTACTTGTGTGTGTATGTGGAAATAAAAAAGGCTGAGAATAGAGATTATAATAGTAATGAAAGAGAATTGGTAATGAAAGAACTTTTCAACAGAAAAAAATCCCAATAGAGGAAAAATCCTATATATGGAATGACTAGAAAACCTACCAAATAACAACAGAGGGCAGTGTATCTGAAACTCTTTCCAAAAATTAAAGAGGAAAAAATATTCCCTAATTCATTATGAATTGAGTATCAGTAAATTCTCATACTTTTATATAGTGTTGGCATCTGTTTTGAACATAAATTGGACCTTTTAATATGAAGAGTGAAACAGATTCCAATATTTTACACCCTCCCAGTTCTCAGTATGATTGATTCATATACCTGCTTTCTACAGCTGTCTCCTAATGACCACCCACTTTGGGTTATAACAGTACAACATACTTGGCTTATTTTCCTGGTCTCCACACCCAACACTGCACAGATATATTGTAGTTACCACCTTGGAGTCACTTCACAAAATTGACTAATTTCTCTAACCCCATGAAAAAACTTTCCCATAGTGGATTAAGATGTAGTTCAATTGATAGAATATGCTGAAAGCCCTAGGTTTGATCACCATCCCTGCATAAATTGAGGATGGTGGTGCATACCTGTAATCCCAGCACATGGGTGGTAAAGTAAGGAGGCTCAGAGGACCAAGGTCACCCTTGAATAATTACGGATACATTAAGACAGTCACATTAAAATAAAAACCAAGAGAGTCGATGCTCTACAAGATGCTGGAGAGTTCAAAGATATATAAAAATATAAATTCCCCCGAGGAAAGTAAATATGTAGGCATGTTGTGGGATGTCTTTCTGTATGCTGTGAAGGTATTGCTCTGATTGATTGATAAAGAAAACACTGATTGGCCAGTAGCCAGGCAGGAAGTATAGTATAAGCAGGATAAAGAGAGAGGAGAATTCTGGGAATTGGAAAGCTGAGAGAGGAGATGCTGCCAGCCGCTGCCATGACAAGGGAGATGTTAAGATACCGGTAAGCCACGAGCCACGTGGCAACTTATAGATTAATAGAAATGGGTTAATTTAAGATATAAGAACTGGATAGCAAGAAGCCTGAGCCACACAGCCATACAGTTTATAAGTAATACAAGCATCTGTGTGTTTATTTGGGTCTGAGTGGGACTGGAGATAACTCCAGGTACATAGGTAAATATGAAACTATACTGTTTTGACTTCAGTTTGTGGCTCCAAATTGAATTCTTCTATATTTAAGACAAAGACTAAAATGATTCAACTATATTACAAAGTATGGAATGTGCAATGCATGTTTTGTGGTAGCAATAATATAAGGGGTGTGGAAATGTGAAGGATTAGGGTCTGTATGAGATTAAACTCTTACAAATTTTAAAGAAATTGTTGCAGTTTCTAGATGTTTTATGAAATTCCCATGGAAACCACAAAGAATATCTCCATGGAATATAAAACAAGAAGAAGTGAATGCTGGAGGCATGGCTCAGTTGATAGAGCACTTGCCTGATATGTAAAAGTCTTTGGGTTCAATCTCCAGTACTGCAGAAGGGGTACAGAAGATCCCAGGATGACAGAACAGAGACCAACACGACTTTCCTATGTCCCGACACGTTTGTAGGAAAATACCTGATGCGTGATTGCAGACAGAGGTGAGAGACTGGAGAGACAAGAGAGAGGGGACAGTAAAGAACAGACAGAAGGAAACGGACTAAGATCCAGAAATAGTAAATATTAGCTTTACAAAAGAAAAAAGTCCAACTTAGAACACTAAATGGAGTAGAAGAAAGAACCAATTCGGGGCCACAGATAGAAGAAAGGAGGACAGTATCAAGAAGCACATTCCGAGAATAGTGTTTTCTATGAGAGATCTGTGTGGGCCCTGTGAACCAGATGCTTGGACATGACTTGAGAACGGTCCCTCTTGCTCCTAGGCTGGGGTGAAGGAAGGAAGTGTTCCCAAGATATAGTCTATCACTAAATTGTTCCACCAAAAAGAAGAGATAATTCGGCACTACTGTATCTAGACACCCAAGCCCCTCACCCCCTTTACCACCTAGGCAAATAAAAACACTGCTAACTACACAAGTATGAGGGGTGGCAACCCTGACGCAGACTTGTGAACACCAACAGGCAAGACTTGACTTCGGGAAGCAGCCAGGGTTCTGGTGAGATGAGAGCATGCACCTTTCAATTTAAATACTAGTGCAGACAGCTCTCCCCACGTCTTCCTGAGAATGTTAGATGCTGGAAACATACATGGAAACTGTGACCATCCAGCGCACCAGAGAAAAATCTGTGGGGCATTTTCTTAATTAGTGATTGATGTGGGAAAGGCCTGCCCATTGTGGGTGGTGCCATCCCTAGGCAGATAGTGTGTAAGAAAGCAGACTGAGCAAACCATGGGAAGTAAGCTAGTAAGCAGCACTCCTCCCTCCATTGCCTTTACAAATCCTGCCTCCAAATTCTAGCCTTGAGGTCTTTTCTTGACTTCCTGGATGAGCGACTACAAGATGTAAGATGAAAGAACCCCTTTCTTCCCCCAAGTTGCCTTTTTTCATGGTGTCTTATCACAGCAATAGAATGCTGACTAAGGCAGAAATTGGTAACAGAATTGAGGTATTGCTGTGACAGATTGGACCATGTTTTTGGGAGAGTCATGGTAGGACTTTGGAACTTTCACCTGCAGAAGCCATTGTATGTTAAAAGCTTAATTAGCTGTTGTGGAAACTGAACTTAGAAGATAATGCTGAGCACAGTACAGGCAATGGAGGCCTGGCTTCTGAAGTTCTAGAGCAAAGTTTGAGAGTACCTTAAAGACTATGTTGACCATTTCATTACACACACACACACACACACACACACACACACACAGACACACACACACACACACACTCATACATGTAAAAATAAATTTCCAAAATTAAATTTCCAAAATTAGAGGCTATCGAAGAAATCAAGAGTTAGTTCTTCAAAGCAGCTGACAAAATTATGAAGTGTTTAGTGGTACTAATAAAAAAAGAAAGGGCACAAATAATTAAAATCAAAACAGAAAGAAAAGACATGACAACTGCCTTTGTAATAATTAAATAGATAATAAAAGATTATAAATAAATTATACCAACTCTTTGATACCTAAAAATACCTAGAAACACACTCTCCTAAGAGTGAATTATGAAAAAAGAACATGGCAGAACCTGCTGATAACTACTAACAAGGATGAAGTAGCCATTTAAACCCTCCAGACAATGGCAAGGAACAGAACTAGTGGTGAATTCGACCGTGCATTAAGAAAGAATTAACATGGATCCTTCTCAAACTCTGAAAAAAATGAAGAAGGGCAAACATTTTCAAACTCACTATATGAAGTAATAATCCCAGAACCAGATGAAACCAGAAACAAAACTGCAGGTGAAAGGTGGTGATAGTTTTTAGTGGTGTAACCGCTGGTGAGTTGGCAATGTGCCAATGGATAGTTTCAAACCCAAGCCTACACGGATGGCTCTGCTTAAACTTAGAATTCAAAACAAAACAAAACAAAAAAAACAGCTAGCAAACAAAATCCAACAACATATCAAAAGGATTAATTACCATAACCCAGTTGGAATCATTATTGTGTGAAAGTCGATTATGAAAAAAAAAAAAGTCATGGATGCCATTCACAACTAAAATGGAGTGAAGAAATCACTCAGGTTGTAAAAAGATGTGCTTCAAAGTTTGTTGCACATAGCCAACCCCAAAACTACAAAATTATGTATTCTCTGTTTCTGAAATTTCAGATCCAACCAACCACAAATTGGAAATATTTGAAAAAAAAATATTTGCATTGAAAATGTACAGATTTTGCTCTTATATTATTCCTCAAACATTACAATATACCAACCATTTGCATAGTATTTCTAGTACATTTTGGTGCTACAAATAATCTAGAAACATATCTCCTTTTGGTGCTAGGAGCTAGGAACCCTCCACAGGTACGTTACTGCTATGGTCATAGTGACTTTCTGCTGAACCCTCCACTCACAGCTCCTCTAAGGAACACGACTCATGACAGACACCACGAACCTCATTAGAATACAACCAAGGAGCTGTGCAGCTAGATGCCAAAGACAGAAGTCAGAATGTGGCTTGTGACAGGACCTTCTGAGCTAGGAAAAAAACAAACAAACAAACAAACAAACAAACAAACATGTCCTCATTTCTTTCTGCTTGAGCGCCATCATGTGGTGTAAAGAGGTATGCAGGACAGCACCTTTGGGAAGAGGCTGTGGTTCCAGGAAGACACTTGGAAACCATTTCGCAAAAAGCAGAAAGAAAATTGGGTTGTTTGTTTTCTTGATGTCTAGTCTTTTTTTGTTCCTTATGCTATGGGTGTTCTGTTCAGAAAGTCCTTTCCTATGCCAATGAGTTCGAGACTGTTCCCCACTCTCTCTTCTATCAGCTTCAGTGTATCTGGCCATATGTTGAGGTCCTTGACCCAGAAAAGCCATGGGTGCTGGGATGACCACCAAGGGAGGAAGAGGAAAAAGAAAAAGGGTGAGGGCAGAATATTGGATAATAGAAGTCAAGACTGCCTTCAAAATAAAACGCCACCTCAAGAGGCATACAGTCACTGCAGGTCCCTTAGGAAACAATGTACAACAGTGTCAGGTATAACTTGGGCCACGGAACAGAGCAGGAAGACCTGAATTGCTTCTTCCTCCTTCTGTATCTCTCTTACGTATTCTTCCTTTTCCTTTCCTTCCTTTTCCTATCCCTTCCTTTCTCCCTCATTTGTAGCTATTCATCCACCCATCCATTCATCCATCCTTCCATCCATCCATCCACCCACTCATCAATCTATCCTTCCATCCATCCACCTACCCATCCATCCATTCACCCACCCACCCATCCATCCATCCTTCCATCCAACCAAACATCCATCAATCTATCCTTCCATCCATCCACCTATCCATCCATCCATCCATCATCCATCCATCTATCCATCCATCCATCCATCCATCCATCCTTCCATCTACCCACCCACCCACCCATCCATCCATCCTTCCTTCTATCCATCTATCCATCCATCCACCCTTCCACCCATTCATTCATCCATTCATCCATCCATCCATCCATCCATCCATCTACCCACCCACCTATCCATCCATCCATCCATCCATCCATCCATCCATCCATCCAACCACCCATCCACCCATCCATCTTTTCATCCATTTAGTCCTCCATCAGACACTCACCACTGGTACCAGGAGCATGCCTGCATCTGTAAAAAGGGGGAATGCATCCCATGGGGGAGTTGAGCAGCAAGTAAGAGGGTATCACAAAGGACTGAAATAGTTCAGTCAAGTTGGGCTTTACTTGGGATGGGATGTTGTTAAAAAGTAGAGAAATCCTATGACTGAGCATCATGGCAAATTTTAAATATTCATTTTATTTTTTACGTGTGATGGCTAAAGAAACTCCCTTTTATGCCAGGCATCCTTCTTGGTAAGTTCCCTGACTCGGTGACCGCCACCCAAAAATGTACAACTGTGACCATCTACTTGTTATGATGTAACTTTTTGGCTTCTGTAACTTCTTTATGCAAATACCCCAAAATTGTTTTGAGTAGGGTTAACCATTGAACTTGGCAGAACAGACCAGTTTTTGCTTGCTTGTGTAGATATTGAAGGTCTTCTTGCAGTTTTGCCTTTAAAAAAACCTTCCCTATTCCTCTCCTTCATGGCAATCTCAAATTTGGCCCAGAGATTGCCATCCTGCTAACAACTAATCAATAAATATTTTAACTATACTTGGATTGAGTCACAAGCTCCATAATATTTGGAGGCCCCAGAGAGATCCATGGGAGATTCTAGACTCAGGGCCAGGGGTTGGGAGCAGGCCCCAGAAGGAGCAAGTCCAAGGTGGACTTGATAAGCCCAGGGGATCCCAAACTTCAGTCTCCCAAATTTGCAAAGTGGAAGAAAAAATGAAAGTAAGACTTGCAGGCCATTGTGCTTCTGAAGTGCTGACTGACCAGTGAGTTACTCTGTTCGGTTTTGGACTCTGCACATTTGGAGAAACAAAGGCAAAATTGGACTCAGTAGTAGACCCAGTCTTTGGGGCAGAGGGGACACCTTGCTGTCCTTCTGGTCTTGGTGTATGAATGAAGGTGGCCGCCACATGTCCGAGTTCTCTTGTCTTTCCCTGAAAGCTCTGTTGTCTTTTATGTTGTTTTCTTTCGTCTCTTAGACTTGTGTTTTCAGGGTTGTAGCAGAGATGGGAGTCAGAGTGAGCACAGCCAAATGGCCCCTGAGCTGCCTGCTACAACATTTTCAGGATTTCTGCCAGGCAGACTGCTCCTGGCTGCCTCTATGCAAGCTCCTCCATGGAGCTCCTTCTAGCCTGCGCCATCTCTGTCCCTCTCATTGGCTCCCTGGAGCCTGCTGTTTTAGTCCTGCAGGTCTATCAGGCACTTCTCTACACCTTTCTGTTAGCTCCCTTTTCCCTCACTCTGCTTCTGAAGGATGTCTTTTTTCCTGCTCGCTCTATACCCCAGCTGGCTCCTGTCTCTGACCCTGCATCTCTGGCTGCCACCAATGCCTGTGCTGCTGGGATGGAGCTACGTGGGTGCTCCCATCAGCAGCCCTCTCAGGCACCATCAGCTCCCTGTTCACCGCCCACTGCTCTCCGTACTGCTGCAGGGGCCTGTGCTGAGAACTGCCCTCTGGGCACTGGATTCAGCTTTCTTTTGGGCATACATAATACTGAAGTATTGTGTTATGTTGTTCTACTGGATTAAAAAGCTCGCTCTGAAGGGGAGTTACAGCCCCCCTTCCCAAACCAAGCATGCTTGTTGAAAATTTCCTCCAAAATCTCTGTCCTAGGTCAGAAGGCCATTTGACTCTAGGACAAGGAGAGAAAACTAAACAAAACAGTGTAAGAAAAACACCATGTGCTTTAAAACAGCTAAAATATCATTTTTTTGTACCTTACGACTTATAGGCTTGTTGAATTTAGTCAAAAATCTGTAAATGAAACAAAAACAACACAATGCCAACATTTTCTGAGTTCCCATAGATACCTGGTTTTTGCAGTTTGCTGTTTAATGTCCTCTAGGACATTAAATATATATAAGTTACAGATACTTATATTATTCTGCAACTTAATGACATTATAAGAAAAAATATGTATTAATCTTTTCAGGTTGTCTTGCCTCCATCTGCAGACATACAAAAACTGGTTAAAAAATAATATTTCTCAATAATAATTCCGGATAGGCCTGCTTAAAATAATCAGAGCTGGACTTGTTAAAAGTTAATATTACAGCCAGGTGGTGGTGGTGCACACCTTTAACCCCAGCACTCGGGAGGCAGGGCTAGGCAGATCTCTGTGAGTTCGAGGACAGCCTGGGCTACAGAGCGAGATCCAGGAGATCCAGGACAGGCACCAAAACTACACAGAGAAACCCTATCTCTAAAAACAAACAAAGAAGTTCATATTTCTACATAAAAGAGAGATAGGCAAGGTCATTGGACCCTCACCTAAGTATACAGACACTCCTCCCAGATGATAGTGCATGAAGCCCCAAGGTTTTCTGGGAAAAGAGCCAACTATGGTATAGAGGCTGAAAAATAAGAACAAGGAGGAGGGGCCCTGTCTGTGCAACAATGGAAAAGCTGTTATATATACTGGGTAAAGGCTCCAGATATTGTCTAACACCATCCTTAGGAAACATTTCTCCCAACAAATGGTAAATTTGCTACTGTTATGTATCATGTTATTTGAATATTTTAATAAACGGTTTACATAAAAATCAGGATGGCTAAATGTAACCAACAGATGTCCAGCTATTTGACTTCTTCTCCATTTCTTGGTTCTTGTTTACAGAATGTTCTCCCATTTAAGGTCATGGATATTCAAACCTCTTGCTGAAATGTAAACTTTCTTTCTCTCAGGATCTGCAGACCATTGTGTGTGTGTGTGTGTGTGTGTGTGTGTGTGTGTGTGTGTGTGTGTGAACCTGTAAAATCCCAAGTAAAAAGTTAGCTTAAAACTTGTAACAAAAAGGGGTAATAGTTTTTGAAGAGCCTATGCATAGGTAATCTTAACTTGCAACTGCATGCTTATATGTAACTTGAAATCAACTCTGGTTATCTCCATTTAGACTAAGGCGGCAACAACAGTCTCCAAGATATTTTAAATTAAGATGGATTTTTATATGATGATTTTTACCCTAAACACAAAATTTTTAGATAAAATCAACATGTGTTTAATAAATAAAACAAATGTAATAAATGATGTTATAAATTCCTAAGGTCTTCTCAGGTTAACAATAAGGAACTTAAAAATGTAGCTCTAGCCTCTTGGTTTTTGCTAACTGTGTTAAGTTTTAGCTATTTGGATAAACTGAGTCATACAAAACTTGTAATTTTCTGTAATAGTGCTGTCTAGTGTCTCTGTTGCTGTGAAGAGACACCATGACCATGACAGCTGTTATAAAGGAAAGCATCTAATTGGGTTGGCTTACAGTTCAGAGGTTTAGTCCATTGTCCTCCTGGTAGGAAGCATGGTGGCATGCAGGCAGACATGGTGCTGGAGAGGTAGCTGGGAGTTCTACATCTGGATTGGCAGAGAGCAGGAAAAGAGTGAGACACTTGAGCATCTGAGACCTCAAAATCCACCCCTAGTGAGACACTTACTCCAACAAAGACATACCTACTCCAACAAGTGCCACTCACTATGAGCCTATGAGGGCCGTTTTCATTCAAACTACCACATTCTACTCCATGGTCCCCATAGGCTTGTAGCCATATCATAATGCAGGAATGCATTCAGTCCAACTTCAAAAGTCCCCATTGTCTAGAACAGTTTCAACCCTGTTTATAACTCCAAAAACCAAAATCTCTTCACAGATTGACTCATGGCAATTTCTTAATTATAATCCTCTGTAAAAATCAAAATCAAAAAGCAGATCACATACTTCCAACATATAATGGTACATGGTATATATTACTCTTCCAAACGTAGGGAAAGGAGCATAGTGTAGAAAACCAGCTGGGCAACCTCCAAACTCTGCATGTCAAATGCTCTTCAGATTTCCAACTCTGTTTAGCTTTGTTGACTACAACACACTTCTCTCTCTTGGGCTGGTTCCACTCTCTGTTAGCAGCTTTCCCTGGCAGACATTCCATGGCTCTGGCATCTCCAACATCTTGGAGTCTCCAAGGTAATCCAGGCTTCATCTTCACAGATTCAACAATGGCCTATCTAGGTCTCCACTCAGGGATACTTTTGACACATGCCTGGCCTCAGCGGCTGATTTTAGCCATGGAGAGAGATTCCATAACCCCTTTTATCCACCCTTGACTCTAAATTCAGAAGCACGTGACTGAAGCAAGTTCTGCTGCTTGCTGGGCTGGAACATGGCCCCCTTGTTTCAAATACATTTTCACAAGCTTTCTTTTTTTGATGGTTTTGTTCACTGCCTAAGTTTGGCTATCCTGGAACTCACTCTGTAGACCAGGCTGGCCTTGAACTCAGAGATCTGCCAGCCTCTGCCTTCAAAGTGCTGGGATTAAAGGTGTGTACCACAACACCTGGCTCTAAGCTTTTCTTTAATTCTTTTTCTCAAGTTGGAAGCTTAGCTGGGTGGGGTCTGGTTCTGAGGTCACCACTCCCTTTATTCCACTTAGCATCAGGCTTTTCTTTAATCTGTTTACATGTCCTGGTGCTCCTTTTCTCTTCCCATTGTACATTTTTCATTTTTCCATGCTCATCTTGCTCCTTTTTATTATAGATCTGCATAAGAATTGCCACTAATAACCACAAAACACAGTCAATGCTAAACTGCTTTGAAATGTCTTCTGCCAAAGCTGTTAATCCATAACTCTTCAGTTTAGCTTCAGGCAGATTTTGTGGACAAACTGTCCGGTCACTTTCCCAATCCATAGTCTCCAATGTTCCATATTCCTCCAAACAAAAGCATGGTCAGGCCTATTACAGCAATACCCCAGTCCCTGGTATTAATTTCTGTCTTAGTTAGGGTTTTATGGCTATGAAGAGACACTATGACCATGACAACTCTTATAAAGGAAAATACTTAATTGGGGCTGGTTTACACTTTCAGATGTTTAGTTCCTTATCACCATGGCAGAAAGCATGGCTGCATGCAGGCAGACATGATGCTGGAGAAGAAATCTGAGAGTTCTACATCTGGATCAAAAACTTCTCTGTGTATTTTTAAGGTTAAGCATAAAGAATGTAGCTAAACACAAAGTTTATTTAAAATAAGGTATACTTAATACATTAAATGATGTATTAAGAGATCTATTGAGTATGGTATTTAAAATGTTTAATAAAAAAACTTCCTATATATGTGGAGCAAGGGGAACACTCCTCCATTGCTGGTGGGAGTGCAAACTCCTTAACACCACTATGGAAATCAATATGGAGGATCCTTAGAAAACTGGGAACCAATCTACCTGAAGACTCAGCTACACCACTCTTGGGCATATACCCAAAGAGTGCTCCATCCTACCACAAAGACACTTTCTCAACTATGCTCATAGTGAACTTATTCATAATATCCAGAAACTGGAAACAATCTAGATGTCCCTCAACAGAAGAATGTACAAAGAATTGGGGCTGGAGAGATGGCTCAGAAGTTAAGAGTACTGGCTGCTCTTCCGGGGGTCCTGAGTTCAATTTCCAGCAACCATCTATAATGACCACAGCCATCTATAATGAGATCAGGTACCCTGTTCTGGCATACAGGCAGAATGATAAATAAATAAATCTTTAAAAAATGGACGATGAAGATGTGGGACATCTACACAAGGGAATATTAGTTGGGTGTTAAAAATGACATCATGAAGTTTGCAGGCAAATAGATGAGACTAGAAAAAATCACCCTGAGAGAGGTAACTAATACCCCAAAAGACAAACATGATCAGTGCCTAGCCCAATAGTCATCACAGGGCCTGCTGCCAACAGCTGGTGGGAACAGATGCAGAGACCTACAGCCAAACATTAGGCAGAGAGAGAGACCAAATTGAAGATCTCCATGGGTCCCTCCCCTTGGAGCTTAGGGAACCCCATGGAAGAGGGGCAGGAAGAGATCTAGGATCCAGAGCAGTCAAGAACATCAGGAGAACATGGCCCACATATTTCAACTAAGTAGGGCACATAGGGGTCCATATAGACTGGAGCAACATTTATGGAGCCTGCATAAGCCTGTGCTAGGTCCTCTGCATATTGCTGTGGTGGTTTAACTTGGGGTTTTTGCGGCACTCCTGAGAGTGGGAGTGAGGGGCCTCTGACTCTTTTGGTTGTGCTTGAGACACTTTTCCTCCTACTGGCTTGCCCCGCCCAGCGTTGAAATGAGGGTTTGTGCCTAGACTTATCTGATCTTGCTATGCTGTGTTCAGTGGATATTCTGGGAGGTCTTCTCATACCTGAAGGGAACAGAGGAGAAAAGCATCTGGGGGAAAGGGGTGGTGGGGTTGTGAGGTGATGGGAGGAATGGAAGGAGGAGAAACTGCAGTCATGATGTATTGAAAACAAAAATCTTCCTATGATAGACAAAACTGTCATATGCTAGTGGCAGCCCTAAGGTTTCCTACAAAGAAGAGGGCAAGACACAGATGACTCCACTTGCATTGTGGAAACACTGACCACTGGGCCAAGAAATGTCTCATGCCTCATCAGGTCTCTGCCCAAACTGTGGACAAGCAGGACACTAGAGAACTGACTACCCCTCTTTGCCTTGCCAAGGTAGGCCAGTCTCTCAAGTTCCTCATCCACAGAGTCTCCCAGATCTTCTGGGTCTGGCAGCTGAAGGCAAATGATAGCCTGTGTGGCAATGGGAGACTTAATTCTGTCATGTGTGATTGCTGAAGACCACTGACCTCTGCCCCCCAGAGCCACCAAGTAGAAACCTAGGGCAACTGTCTAGGAAAGTCTCTGTCATTTTCATTGATACAGAGGCCGTTTGGATTATACTTCCTGCTTAAATTTATCCTTCTCACATCTCTGATGATGATGATGATGGCTAACTGTAGCTTTATCAGTTTAACAGCATCAAGCACCCAGCTCCTCACCCAATGGCTGCAGCTGCCTCCTCAGTCCATTTCATGTGTAAAAATCAGGCCTTGCTTCTTCTAGAGCTATTAGGTCTCCTGTTGAGAAAGGCAAACCCATATAGTTTATCCAGCTGACAAGCTTCACACTAAAAGAGAGAAACTCACAACACAACACAGGTTTTACTGTAACCTTTTAATATTCTTTTATTATTTTTTACAAAACCTTGGTTTTCAATGACTACTTTCAATAATCAACCAATTATGTCTCATGAAAGCTAATTAAATAAAAACTTTAAAATCTATAAACAAGATGAGGATCTAGGAAAATTATTTAGGGTGCAAGTTGTAAAGGTCTGTGGATATAAAAGCTTTAATGAATTATGATAGTCTAAGAAAGTAATTTAAAGTACATAAATGCAAGTTACAAATGTGTAAAACAATAATTTAAGGTAAAATAAAACATGTTCCAGCTTCCTTCTCTCTCCCTATGTGATTGTTGTCATATTAAGATCTCTTTTGTAAAATAAAAAAAAAATCATGTAAACGTCAGGGAATCATAACTTGAATCCAACTGTCGTAGGTAAAGTGGATTCCAGATAAGTTCCTCCTGCCATGTCAGTCAACATCTTCAGCTTCCCCACATTGCCTGTTCCTGAGGGTGAGCACTTTTCTTCTGCTGGTCTTGAGACTTCTTCCATGGCCCCAACTACCAGGACCATAGGCCTGGAAGATTCAAATGTACACTCAAGATAAAGTTTTTCCCTGAGCGCCTCAACTTTACCTTCTGTCCTTAGTCTATAACTATACTAGCAGATTTCTAATCAACTAAAGACTGAACTTCTCCAAACACACCAACCTCAGGCAGTCTTTCAAAGAAAAAACCTTCCGTATAATGCTCCTTCATGACAATCTCCTATTTGTCATCCTGCTAAAAACTAATCAATAAATCTTGTAATCATACTCGAATTGCATCTATGGTCTTTTTCCAGGGGTTACAAACTCCATAACATAGGTATGTGATATGTGTTTTGCTTGCATGTACATATGTGTACCACTTGCAAGGCTGGTACTCATGGAGGATAAAGGAGGGTGTCAGATCCTTGGGAACTAGAGATACAGGCAGTTGTGAGCTGTCATGTGGGTGCTGGGAACCAAATCTGGGTCCTCTACAAGAGCAGCAAATGCTTTTAACTGCTGAGCCACCTCTCAGGCCTTCATAGTTAATTTAATCTATGAGGAAGGAAGAACTGGGGGCTAGAACTGTCAAAAAGAAAACGCAGTAGTCACTAATGCTGGCTGAGAGATGGGGATGTTTGTATTTCTGTGGCTTTGCAGCGACCTTGTTTGAGGTGAGTACTTGAGTGTGATTGCTTAGTTTCAGCAGGGAACCATCATGGCCTAAGCTAAGGGACACTGCCTCGGGAGTCCTTCAGAGTCCTCAACCCCAGCACCTCCTTAAGGATAGAACTGACCTGGTGTTTGCCTTTTCCATTCAATGGACTGTTTCATCTTATGGACAAATGCCATTTAAGACATGTGTAGCTGTTAGAAGGTTGGACAAGGAACAACACAATTCTGGTGTCAAAACCAGATAAACCCCAATGAAGCTTAATCCTAGGAAAACAAAATGAAAGCAGTGTTGAAGAGATTCAACAATACTGCAGCTGAATTCACAATAATTCGAACCAGCCATGAGTCAGATGCACCACCACCATGCAGAGAGACCCAAGAGGCCTCAGATGCTCACCTGCTTTGAGGCCAACATGATGAGCGCGCTTCCGCTGACTCTTGGGAAACTCTCTTTGTGTGAATTGGTTTCACACAACGTCAGCAGAAGGCCATGCGCAATTTTGAATAACTTTGCGACAAAGGAAACGATGGGAAACTGGGGCAACACAATAGGAGACTGTTTGGAATTTTCAGCTTTCACAAGTGGAACAGCCATGAACAATTGTGTGGAAGTGACGATAAAGATGCATGTCTTCATTTCTCTTAGGTGAACACCCAGGAAGAGAATGGCTAATATGTGTGTGATAGGTGTATGGTAATTTTTAAGACGCTGCCAAACATTCTCTGTGGTTGAACCATTTCATAGCCCACCAGCCTTGAAAGGCAGTTCCAGGTCATGCTCAACCTGGAATGTTATTGCTGTTTTAATGGACACTTACATAATGCTCATCTTGCCATAGGCATACCTAAAAATCCATGTATCTTCGTTAGTGACATGTCTCTTCACATACATTGTCCCTTTTAAAAAATGAATTGCCAGCTTTCTTATGATTGAGCCATGAGCATTCTGGGCATATTCTAAGTGTAGTTCCTTTATCAAATATATGCACCAAAAATATTTTCTCTCCATGTGCCTTACTTTTCATTTCCTTAAAAAGGTCTCTGAAAGATGTTTTTAATTTAGATAAAGTATAACTTTTGACTTTTTAAGTGAGATATTTCCTCTGGCTTTTTGAAGTCACTCTTTAGCAGGAAGAAAGATACGCTTAAGTTGCACAGTAGTTATTTTTGAGATTTTGGTTCATTTGTGTGTGTGTGTGTGTATGTGTGAGTGTTGTACCCGAATGGGTGTCTGTGTATCACTTTCATGCAGTGTCTGTGGAAGCCAGAAGAAGGAGCTGATCCATTGGGACTGAGCTTATAGAAGGTTGTAAGCAGCCATGTGGGTGCTCAAAATTGAACCTGCGTCCTGGGAAAGAGCAGCCAGTGCTCTTAACCACTGAGTTAGCACTCCAGCGATTTGAGTGTTTGATTCATATACACATGCTGAGTTTTCCCCCTTTTCCTTTCCTGCCTCCAAACCTTCCCAGACATCACTCCTTGCCTTCTTCCAGATTTGTAGCCTCTTCGTTCATTAATTGTTGTTACATGCACACACACACACACACACACACACACACACACACACACACACACACAAGTTCCTAAATACAACCTGCTCAGGCTATATAATGTCACTTGTATGTGAGTTCCAGCAGAGGCACATACTGCATCATCGGACCCGGTCAATTTGATTTTCGTTTTTGGTTTGTCCATTGGATGTACGATGTTCACTGATTTGTGTCACATTCATACACGAAGCTATGATTCAAGAGCAGGAGTGGAGGGGATAGAGGAGGCTAGACAACTGGTACTTACATACAGTTGCTTAGGGGAGGCTTTGCCCCTCAACCACATACTGGTGTGAATGCAGTTCATCCCTTACAAGCAACTGGAAGAGCAAAGTTTATAGTTTTCCACCATAAAAAGTTACATGTTTAAGGAGATGGAAACTTTAGTTTTTCTGTGATTTGATCACCATAAAGTATATAATAGGACAATTTATTACCTTGTATGCCATAAGAGTATAGTTATTACATATCCATTTCAAAAGGTATAAAAAACTGGAGAGAACATAAAGCTTCTTGTAGTATACATGTACAGTGCAGTAAAACATGAAGAAAAGAGAAAAAGAATGGCTTGATATAAAGGGAAGAGGAAGGAGTGAACTCAGGTAATGGACACAGATTTGAAAGAGGATATAAAGATAATTATTTTTTCCAGTTCTAATTCTGTCCTAGAATCTTAGTTAGGGTTTCTATTGCTGTGATAAAGCACCATGGCTGTAAGCAACTCAGGGAGGAAATGGTTTATTTCACTTCCATTTCCATCTCTGTCCATCATCAAAAAAACTAGGGCAGGAACTTAAACAGGGAAGGGAACTGGAGGCAGGAGCTGAT
Source organism: Peromyscus eremicus (assembly GCF_949786415.1). Classification (NCBI taxonomy): domain Eukaryota; kingdom Metazoa; phylum Chordata; class Mammalia; order Rodentia; family Cricetidae; genus Peromyscus; species Peromyscus eremicus. Next base: position 78,724 of record NW_026734668.1, on the reverse strand, counting down.
ACAGAGGCCATGGAGGGGAGCTGCTTACTGGCTTCCTCCTCATGGCTTACTCAGCCTGCCTTCTTAAACCACCCAGGACCACCAGCCCAGGGATGGCACTGTCCACGAAGCTGGGCCCTCCCACATTAACCATCAATCGAGGAAATGCACCACAGGCCAAACCAATGGAGACATTTTCTCCATTGAGTTTCCCTATGAAAAATGGCTTTAGCTTGTGTCAAGTTGACATCAAACTGGCCAGTGCATGTGAGGTTTGTGTGTGTGTGTATGTGTGTGTGTGTGTGTGTGTGTGTGTGTGTGTGTGTGTGTGTGTGTTTCTGTGGACAAGTGGATAAAATATATTTGATACTGAAAGTATAAGATTTAATGGCATGCTTCACAGCTTCCCTTTTGGTTCATTAAGCTGTATATATCTTGGGGCTGGTTAATTTTGATATGTGGTGTTTTTTATTTGAAAGTATTTTTTTAAAAAAACATTTATTTTTAAAAAATGGATTCTGTCCAGTCAGTGATTTGAAAGGGTCTGATAAGCTATTATTCCTTTCAGGACTAATTTTGCATGACAGTTGTCCCATTCTAAAAAGGATCAGACTGTATTTCTTGTGATCTCTTGGTTAATGACCTGATGACTGTCCCTTCTGACTTCTTGTAATGGTTCTTCTAGAACACTATATTCCCCAGACAAGCACCCAATTTTCCCTCCTACATTTGGGTTTTATGGGCTTGTGAGCAGATCACTGTGTCAATGTTTGGGTTCATGGTGGCTGAGCCTGGTTTGAAGAACACAGATTGCAATTTGCAAAACTCTGATAGTTCCAAGAAATCTGCTATTTTGGCAAACATCCAAAATAAATGACCTTTTAACCTTAGTCAAGCCTGCTAAGCTGCAGAGATAAAGCACCTATTTCTTAAGACCGGTTCTCAAAGTTCAGAGTATTACGACCACTATAAAGGAGGAAATGCCTGGATGGATGTATTTGCTGGCCAGCTATGTGGCCACCCTGAACTCAACTGCATGCTGATCTCAAACACAAAATGAACCCCTTTAAACAAAAGAGTTTCTGAATAGGTAAGTATAAAGGCTCTTGGAATTCAGATCATCATAGACCCCAAACAAAACCTCTGGCACTAGAATATCCTGCATTTAGGCTGTTCCAGCCTCTTTAATCCAGGAAAACCTGTTTCAGACCTGGAGTACACCCATGATTGGGCTATTCCATGATCCACAAGTCCTATTTTCTGGGACAAACATGGGAACATTAATTCCAAAATAGTCTTCCACCACATAGTGATCTAGCTTCCCCAGATTTCTCAATGATATCAACTCTACATGATGAACAGGGCCATGGTAGTCCAGCTGCCACCCAGGGTCACTTGGCTTTGCAACCTTGGTGGTCCATTGGTTCCTTCATAGTGCCCAACAGTTTTTAGCCTTCATTTTTAAAGGTCCTCAGATTACATGCACTTGTATGGATCCATCCAAATTGAAGCAAAGGATGCCTTTTACACCATGTGATCAAACGCCATGTAAGTAAGAGTATACAGCAATCCCTGTTATGGATAAGGCATGAAGCCCACCCCCCTGCCCATAGGCTCTAGTACTGAAAGACTGGTAAACAGTGGTGTTGCCATGTGAAGAGGTTCTGGGAACTTTGGGAGAGATCTAGCTGTAGGCACCAGGTTATTGGGGTGGATTATTGGAGAGACATTGTCCTTGGCTCCCTTTCTCTCATATTACCACTACTTCCTGTCTGTCACGAGGTGTTATCTCCTCTGCCTCCTAATCCTGCTGTCACAATGCTGTGCTTTAGCCTGGACCCAGAAACACAGAGCTGTCCATGATCAACTGAAACCTCTGAAACTGTGAGTCAAAGGAAATCCTTCCTCTGATAATATGCTTCTGCAAGGAAACTGTAAGCTGAAATGCAAAAGCAATAGACCATTCCAGAATATACCATCACTACCACGACTCCAGGGTGGCTTCACGATGATCAGAGGTCCCTGAAAGGGGCTATTGGTAACATCTGGTATTGATGTCCTGACTCAAAAAGAAAGGTATGGTAAATAAAAAGACCCTGCTAAATACTGGGCAAACCAAATGAATCTCAGTGGGGTTTCTTACATTCTTAGAATTTGAACTTCCAGTAGTGACATTTTGGGGCTCCATGCCATGGAACCTCACTGGTGCCCCACCATACTAGAATTTAACTACTCCAGTGTGTATTCTGTTTCAGTCCTAGCCTGATGCACAAAGGAATGACACCCGTACCCAGTGCACATAGGACACTAGGACCACCTGAGCCTGCATGGAACAGGGCAACACCTGGCAGTATTTTTCTAGAAAGCAGGTGCTACTATTCTAAAGCTTTCACCAGTTATGATGGGTTTAAAGGTTACCTGATGTCAAGTCCTTCCTGCCAGGAAATAGAGATACTTGTATATAGACCAATGTCTAACACCATGCATGTCTTGCAGAAAGGTAGAAAAGACCCCAAGGTGGCCCTGATGTCAATATTTTATAATAACATGCCTGATGCTACTTATTCGCCACCCTCGTTCTGGGCTGACTCTCAGAGCCCTAGAACATGGAGGGCCACTACTGCTACAGGCAGACCCCCAATATTCAGAGAACTCTCTAAAGTCTTGAAAAGATTCCTGTGGATCTTTTCAGCTAGCACTGGCCTGGTTATGCCCACTGACTTATGGGCACTTAGGTATCTAGGGCCGTGTATCTAAGACATGCTTTTCTTGACTAATTGCTAGCCCACCTAGACAATACTGCACCCACAGTAGCCCTGTCAAAGTGTACCTACTGCACTCAAACAGGCAGGGCATGTTGCACTATCAGGCTGAACAGTCATCAGGTTGAACAAGAAATAATGTGGTCTGGTGTTTGTAGTCCTCCTCTGACTTACCTTCATATTAGTTTTGATGACTGACTTTTTGGACTTAACCATGTCTTGCATCTGGCCCATGAGTTGTATTGGCCTTCAAAGTCCATGGTCACAGCCAGCCAATTCTAAATCCCAAAGGATAACTGACTATGGCTCAGACAACACCCATATTCTAGGCTCCTGGGTCACAACCTTCTCCCCTGTTGGCCACATCACAAGCAGTAAAGCACACCTCCCGTGGTTTACACACATAATCCCACCTTAGGAAAGCAAACCCCATTAACATAGGGCTACAGCTTGTCCCTTGGACCTCCCATGGAGAAGCTGCTGCTCAGGGCTAGCCCTGTGCTAATCAACATGTAAACATCACTGAAGCTGCATCTCCTGATGTCAGACCTCTTACCTGCTCTCATGACCATGCCACCTTCTTTGCCCTGAGTATGGGTTAGGCACCACTTAAATGCACATGGCTGTTTGGTTTCTCATGCTTACATGCTGCAACATACTCCTCTTCCCCACATATGAAAGGAATCTGCGCAATAGAATATTCGAACAGGAACTGGCTCATATGCCCTGCCCCGGACAACCCATGCCCCATATCCCACCTTGTCAGACTCTCTCTTAGCAACTTCACCCACAATCTGTAACCCTGGCCTTTCCTCCTCCATTTTCCCACTCTAATGTGCTGCAGGTAACTGGTAGTTCCTTCAGCACTGTTCAAAAATCTCTCGGGCTTTTCCTGTCTCAATGTTTTCCCAGTTCTTGCCATACTCTGGTCTCCTTCAGGAGCTAACCTCATGTTGAATATGCCTAGGAGAAGTATATAATCATATTATTTAACCTAGAGCGAGTTCTAGTGTGTGAATTGTCTTGAACTTGATACACATCTCCTATGGACAGGGAGTCACAGACCTGGCAGCTGGACGGAATATCCCATCTGTGGTAGGGGTGGAATACATTCACCTGTAAACTGGATATCACACAGAAACGGGGAAGTATTATGGCTCTGTATGACACTGATGAATCTTAAAATTATTATACTGAGAAAGAAAAGTCAGGTAAAAGAACATCTGATGGTTCAATAAGTAAATAGGTACAGAATGGACAAAACTAATTTATGCTGATACAAAGAAGAAAGGTAGGTATGCCCTGGGAAAGCAGTGGTATGATTAGAAAGAACACAGGGGACTTTCTGGGACTGATTGACGTTATCTCTAGTCTGATCTGTGCTTTAGCTACAAGGTCCAGTGCATTTTGCAATCATCAGCTACCTCTAGACTTACCACCTGGACTTGTGTATTTGAGAGGATGTAACTGACACTTGAATTTGAATCATCTCAGTACAAAACTACCCTCACACAAATTTGTTCGCCAGCTTTATTTTTGATTTACATTTCCACTAAAATTCTTGATTTTCTTTTTTCTGTTTTGATGGTGTTAGTTGAACCTAAGGTTTGCACATGTTAACTATATGTTCCTAAAATGCAACCAAAGACTCTGTTTAATTGCTAAATTTAAGTGACTTAGAATTCTACTTAGAATGGTCATGTTATGTGAGGCCTTATTCGAGCCATATTATGTCATCGCCTTTGGACAGTATGTTGGTTCACAATCCTAGATATAGCAGGTGGCGGTGGCGCACGCCTTTAACCCCAGCACTCAGGAGGCAGATCCAGGCGGATCTCTGTGAGTTTGAGGCCAGCCTGGTCTACAGAGTGCGCTCCGGGACAGGCACCAACGATACGCAGAGAAACCCTGTCTTGAAAAACCAAAAAAAGAAAAGAAAAGAATTTTCACCACTTTGAATTCCTGACTGAGGAGAAGATGTTGACATTTTGTTTTTGTTTTTGTTTTTGCTGCTGCTGCTGCTGCTGTTGTTGTTTTGGTTGTTGTTGTTGCCATCTCTTACCTCTTTATTTTTCTAGAGCAGGTCAACATGAGCAGTATGTGGCAATGGTGTAGGGTTGGAGTGCCTAAGTCTCAGCCACAGCATATAGATTGATGCAGAGAGCAAGCCAGACCTGGGACTTCATCCCTCCCCTATGAGCACGCCTGACATCAGGCTGCTGGCAACCTGGGTCCCTGTCTGGTGGCTCTTCTCCCTCAGTGGAAAGTGTTTTGGCCTTGGCCTTTTCTTGGAATACAGAGCCCAGTCTCATCTGGTTGTGGACCGAGGTAGGTTGTAGACATCTCTCTGGGATGCTGGTTGGCTTTGTCGGGGGTGGGAGATCGGAGAAGACCTGGCACAAGTTTCATGGTGGAGGCAGCAGGGCTCTAGTCCTGAACACAGGTGGAACCCATCAAGTGTCCAACTGGCTGTGTTTAGTGGCCAGTGCAGAGAAGACTGTGTACTGCTGGCAGAATTTTAAAGAGAGTGCGCAACCAGAGGTTCTGGCATGTTCCCTTGGTTTGCATTCTTCTTTCCTTTCTTGCTTTTAACAGTTAAAAGCCACCCAAAGAGAGAAACGATGTGAATCATTGATAATGAAACACCTTTGAGTGGAATTTAAAATGCATGTCCAAATAAAACTCTACAGGGTTTGGTTTAATGGAAAATTTCTCAGTTGATGACTATCTCGTGGGTGAGGGTCTAGTCTGCAGGCAGCACTGATGCTGTTAATTGGATCAAGAAGTATAAAGATTGCCTCAACAGTCGAAAGAGTGAATGAGCACTTTTAAGAGTTCAAAAGTTTGGGTGCAAAAGAGCAGTTCCTTCCTGTAGGAAGAGAAAGGACAGAGGTTGAGGCAGTAAGAGAAGACACCCTCCCTTCCTGGCTGCAATTAGACCTCCTTGAGACAGCTTGCATGTGAAAAGATCTTCTTGTCCAGGGATGGAGAAACTTGCCAGAGAGTAAGGGTCTGTGTGGCTCTATAGAAGAGACCTCCATCATAGAGTTGGGAAGTGTGGTGGGGTGAGTTGCCCAAGGGCAGTACAGTGGTTTGAATAGGTATGGCCCCCATAGACTCTTGTGTTTGAATGCTTGACTTATAGGGAATGGCAATACTAGGAATTGTGGATGTGTTGGAGCAGGAATGGCCTTGTTGGAGAAAGTGTGTCACTGCGGGGCAAGCTTTGAGGTCTCATGCTGAAGCTACATCCAGTGATGCAGCCTCCTTCTGCTGCCTGTGGATCAAGATGTAGATTTCTTAGCTCCTTCTCAGAGCATCATGTCTGCCTGCATGCCACCATGTCCTGCCATGATGATAATGGACTATACCTCTGATTAAATGTTTTCCTTTATAAGAGTTGCCTTGGTCATGGTGTCTCTTCACAGCAATACAGATGCTAGCTAAGACAGGCGACCACAGGAAGGAGAGCAAGGCCTGGGGGCAGCTGGAGTTTATCTGAGCTGGCCTCTGACCTCCCGCAGTGAACACCCCAACCTGGATGGGGAAGGGAAGGGAAGCAATTTCCTGCTGGGACTTGCAGGGCCACTCCAGTGCTTGACCCCGACAACACCTAGCACTCGCTTAGCTGGGGCAGGAGAAAGGGTAACTCATCAGCTTTTCTGCCACGAGGCAGGACAAAGGAAAATTGATTTGGACCTGGACAAACAATGGATAGATAATGAGCTCAGTGGACATCAGAAAACCACAACATACTGCATTTAGCTCAATGGCCCTAGAGTTCATCCCATTAAAAACAACAACAGAAATTTCACAGGAGGAACATTAACTAACAGATGACCACAGTCCTAGTCAGGGTGATCAGAAAGAGGAAATCGGGTACAAGAACTGCAGCATTCCACGAATACCCACTGACAGCAAATTCCAATCAAGGACAGTTGTTGTTCAGACGGCTTTATAGCAGATCGATCAAATGTATGAGACAACTGGGCATCTGACAAGTCAAAAATTATTAGAACATACAGTGGGGAATTCTCCAACTCAGAGCAACGGTAAAACCAAAAGGGGCATTGACAACGTCAGAAACACGCAATAGGCACAGAAGGCAAGTTATAAAGACAACTCAAGTACTCTGAATAGAAGCCAGAATCAAGGGAAGAACGTACGTTCTCATGGTTGGGAACCCTCCACATTTTCCAGATGCTAACCGTCCTTGGTACTGAGCTCTACATGCCAGGTAACACTAATGCAAATCGAGCCAAGTATGTCTTGGTATCGGCAAATTTTGACCGTGATGTTCATATAGAGGACAATATTTTTCAAAAGATTTCAAGACACAGGATAATAAGGCGAAATTGTTTTTCTCAGATGATAAAAATGACGTTCAAGTCTCCATAACAGCAAGGACAACAATAAAATGCCAGCAGTGGGAGAAATTTATTACCTAGAAGCATCAAAATCACATGGAAAGTGGGACCATTGTATCGGGATACAGAGCTGGCCATAGGCGTTAAGGCCAAGAGGCTGGTTGCTTACTGCCTAGAAAGGGTAGGCTCAAAATGGAATTCCAACCTGTTGGACACGCTGCAACAAAAAGAGGCACTTGCTGGGGTGGAGCCTTCTCCTGGCTCCTTGTGGGCTCCCCAGGAGTTGACCTCTGAGCCCAAGGTTTATTGAAGGTCCCTGAATGTCAGATGAGAGGCACGAGGAAAAAAAGTACTTTGTAGGGGAACAAGGAGACCCAGTGAGGTGGGAGGCAGAGAACGAAGTAAACAAAGATGCCGTGAACTCTGGAAAGTTAGACTATACTTAATGGCTCTTTGGTTGTCTAGAGGAGAAGTAACATACAAAAAGGGCATGCTACCACCGCCGCCCTCCCAAGTGGAGCATGCCTAGAGGAAGCAAGAGGGCCTGTTGCTGGAGAAGGGCTTCCACTCAGGGCCAGAAGCATCTATCTCCTAGGGAGCCTCCTCCTCAAGGGGCAGGGAGAGGGAGACAGGGATGATCTCAAGGGAGCGGATTCTTCCCAGTAACAGCCAACAGGGAGGAAGGTTTGTTTGAGTGTGGTCCTGAGGCTTCTGGTCTCTTGGAAGGCTGGCATCAGCGGCCCCCACCTCTGGGAGCAGTGCCCCCGCATCCTTCCGGCCCCGGGCTGCAGTACCGTCCCCGGCCGGCAGAGGCGCTGCGGGGCGGCGCCAGCGCGTTCCCACAGCTCGCGGCAGAGCCGGGAGGCGGAGGCTGCGCCCCCTCCCCTGCCCGCTTCCTGGTCCTCGGGGTCTGAGCGCCGCGGCCTGGGACTCCAGACCCAGGGGCTGCGGGTGTTCTCGGCGGCCGCCGCAGCGTCCGCGGCGACGTCACGGTCCTCGCGGCCTGGCAGCCAGCGCTCGGGCCGGCCGCCGAATGCCCGTGGACGCGCATCTCCTCCCCGAGTTCCTGCTTCCTGGGCCAGCCAAAGCCGCAGGTGAGAACGTCCGCGGTAGAGGTGGCACCCAGGGCCTGCGGGTCTCAGAGGCCCCCTGGCCTCCTTCTTCTCTCCTCCTTGCCCAGGAAACCCCGCGGGGCCGCCTGCAGCGGGGACGCTAAGTGCTCCCCGAGCCCCGAGAGAGAGAGCACTTCTTCTGAGGCACGTAGCCCCCCTCCCCCGCCCAGGTGCTTCTGCAAGCTCCTTTGTGGACCCCACAAGCCCCTAGGGGATCCCCCGCCGAGCACCCCGCGGGTCCCACCACCCCTGGCGCGCATGCCCAGAGGCCCTGGGAGCTAGAAAGTAGCTGAGCTGCTGGCGCAGTACCTGCTGGCTAAGGACGCGAAGACTGTGTGGATCAAAAGGGCAGACAAGCTGAAGTGTGTCATCCTAAAGGTGCAGGAGCTTCTTCCCCGAGATAGAAGACAGCCTCTGACCTCCCCGAGTTAGTCTTTGGGTCTAGGTGAAGGAACTTGGCCCTCCAGAGCACTCCTATGTCCCGAACAGGAAAAAAAAAATCCATCCTGCCCTGCCTTTGGGGCCTGACAGGCGACCAGGGCACTCAAGCCAAAGACTGGGCTTTCTGCTGAGTATCCCGGACTTGATCTTCGTGCAGGCCAGCTGTGTCCCAGAGGAGGTGTCCGGGGAGGTGTGGAGGGTGTTGGAGGTATGTTCGCCTAAAAAGCACCCCATCCTCGGGGAGCCGTCACCAAAGCGCATCACCAGAGCTTGTGTGCCCCACGAGTATCTGGTGCACGAGTAGGTGTCCACCAGCAGTCCCGTGCTCTCGGTATTCTTGTGGGGCCCTCAAAGGAAACAACACAGATGCAAGTCCTGGAGTTTGTGGCCCAAGTGAATGACACCCGGCCCAGAGCCTTGGCTGTGGCAGTAAATGAGGCGTTGAAAGAAGAGGAGGAAATACCCGGTGCTGTGCGGTGGCGGCCGAGAAGCAGCTGCTGGTGATGCTGTGACAAATGCCAGTGTTAGTGCGAGTTCCAGTTCCAGGGCCCATGCCATGGCTGAAGCAAGCATCAGCGCCAGTGCCAATGCAAGGGCTAGGGCCAGGGCTAGAGCCATGCCGGAGTGATGATCAGTACCGGGAACAGTGCCGGTGCCAGTCACAATCTCAGGCCAGGGTCAGGCAGGGCTTCTGCAGCCACCAGGGATGGCTGAGGCCGAGGCTTCCTTGCTTTTGTTGTGGGTAGTCAAAGGGCTGCTGGAGCAGTAGGCGCTGGGCTCTGATGTAGGAAGAGTGCAAGGGTAGAGCAGGGTCAGGAAGGCTACACGGCCTTGGGCTCCAGTTCTCTGTGCTTCCTGGTGACTTAGCGCCTAGCCTGCGCCTCGCAAAGTCGTGTTTGCTTTGTAGCTCCCCTCTTTCCCGTTGAAAAACAGTTTCGAGGCATCAAGTGAGGAGAACTAAGTGATGAAGGCTGAGGATGTGGCTGAGTGGTAGAAGACTTTCCTCACGTGGGTAAGGCCGTAGGTTCCATCTCCGGAACCATAAAATAAATCAAAAGCGACTCGATATGAACAGGGTCAAATCAGAGTGGAGGTAAAGGCATACTGAACTGTTTCCCAAATCCTTGCTGTTATAGACAGATGATCAAGTATAGCATCTAGGCTTATGCTTGGCCTACATCCAGTGTTTCACTGTTCCTTATTAGGAGAGATTTGTTTATTCAAAACACTTGTGACACTGTCATTTTATGTCTGAAACATACTAGAGACAGTGGTTCTTTGAGATGCTAAAGGAATTTATAGCGCAGTGATTCCCCCTCCATATATTAAGAGGTAAAACACAAACTTGGCCAAAATCTGACACACAGCAAAAGCAGCTGATGTTTACTTGTGTTCACCTAGAGTTCTGGATGTAGGGAAAATAAAATTGAATTAGACACCTTGCTCATGGACTCATTTATTTAACTTGTGTCTAGTGACCATTTACCTTTGGTGAAGCGTTGTGCCGAGATTCAAGGCTGAACCAGACTCAAGCTCTGCCCCACATCCGAGAGTCTAGTTTGGGCTCTCAGGGTAAATAACTGAGGTAGATGTGGCAGGCAGGTTTGACTGGGATGGTCATACGATCCAGGTGGTCAGGGAGCCCAGAGGAGAGGCATGGATCCGTGGGAAGGGAGCGTCTGGGAGGCAGCAGACTTCACTGCTGACACGTAGCAGCATCCTGTCAGAGATGCATCACTAGAGAGGTAAAAACTGTAAATGACGCCCTGTTGGGTTGTTGTGGACACCTGGAGGACTCCATGCTTCCATGGAACTGGGAGGCTAGAATTAGAGGATCCTGGAGGGATGGTGAGAGAGCAAGAGCATGTGTGCAGGAGACACACTCTTTAGTTGTGGCTGAGAGAGATGAGAAATGACTGGGACTAGGCACTCTGAGGTTTGCCAGAGGGAAGGCCAACCAGCAGCAGCTGTGGTAGGTGCTCTGGACTCTGGCACCCATGCAGCGTGGACCCACACACTCTGGGTCCTTAATCCATCATTTCTAAGGAGTGGCAGGAGAGGAACAAGTGTCCATTCACCGGAACAGAGATTGTCCCCTGAGGCAGGGCTCAAAGCAGAGGTTGTCTCCTGAGGGCTGTGAGAGCCAGGGCTCAGTGTGTTAGGTGGGCAGTGCTAGGATTTCAGTGAGGTTCCATAAGTTAGAAAAGAAAAACAAAGGCGTGTGTGTGTGCAGCTATAAAGGGTTCTGCTGGTGGTGAGGAACACTGTTGACGGAAGTGAGAGAGAAGTGTGTGTAAGCAGAGGCAGCATAAGCCTTGGTGGCCAGACCGAGACTCCAATCCAATTTAGTTGAGCTCCAGAGTTTTTATGATTAGAGTGTGATCTGATGAAAGTGTAGCTCTACCCAGTGTTGATGGCCTGTATATACAGCATGGCTTTTGAAGAACCCCCGTTTCCTGTGCTGACTTAGGATAGCTTCCAGTGGATATCAGGACCATAGCAGCTGGCCTGTGAGTACCTTCGGCCCTTACAGGCTGCTGGTCACATTTCATGCGTGTGCTGGTGTGTCTTGGAAACGTCTTGTCCTCCAGATGAAAATCCCATGGGATCTGGTAACAGCAATCTTGGGGACTCCCCTGGGGTATGTGGGGTCCAGAGAAAACTGCATCTAAAACCCCTCAATTTTTCCCTTCTGTGAGGAAAACAAGAGGCGTCTGCTGGTGGAGTGGGGGTGACGATATGGGAATCTGGGGTGAACTGGACTGGGTGTTGTGGGAACGTTCTGTTTTTCTCTGGAATAGGGTTCTTGGGGCGAATATGTGGACGTCAGTCTAAACCCTACCGTGGGATGCCAAAACATTTCCTTTCCACTTGCAGCCCACAGCCCTTTGTCAGTGATGAAGGCTGCATATTAGATGGCATATATTTTTGCAGTTCTTACAGTCAGTTTTTCTCAAAAATGGCCATGGAGGATTCATTGTCTTAGCCCACAGTCCTAATAGGTACCTCAGCAAGCTCTACTGTCCCATGAAAAGTACTAAGGATGTGGCCTATTCTCTTGCTTACTTCTTAAAATGTCCCCTGTATCCATATGCCAAGATCAGCCCACCGAAATTAATTTTTCTTGTTTTGGAAGACGTACAGGAGCAATATTGATACAGAATTCAGCAGATATATCAAGACTTATTTCCACCTAGATGGGAAAGAAGCATGAGAAAGCCAGATGTGCCAGAACGGAGAAGGGTGAGCCTACAGAAGGAGGGACTCCCCCAGAGTGCTGCTCCCATCAACAAGTGGAGACAATAATTTCCCCGTTTCCACAAGGCTGAGCTCCACTCCGGGAGGCACTGTGGGATCTGGGTCCCCATTTAGACAGAAAAGAAAGTATTTTGAGGGTCCCCCATGATGTTCAAATCTGTGTTGTTTCTGAAGTCTAGGATGTTGTTGCCTCTGTCTCTGACACCTGGTGTTGCCAATTTCTTTGTTTTTATTTATTTTTTATGTCATGTGCATGGTTGTTTTGCACACATCTGTGTACCATGTGGGTGCCAGGTGCCCATAGAGGTCAAAAGAGTGGGCCAGCTAGATCTCTTAGAACTGGAGTTATACTCATTTGTGAGCCATGGTGTGGGTGGTGGGAATCGAACCCAGCTTCTCTACAATAGCATCAGGGCCTCAACCACTGAGCCTTATCTCCAGTTCAACCATTGCCATTTCTAACAAGGCCTCTTCCATGTTAGATTAATGGTTCAGCTGTACTCCATCTTCCATTGGAGCCTTGCCCTGAGGAAACTATGTTTCATTACCTTTCAAGGTCACCAAGGAAAGGCAAGAAAGGCCCACACAGGAAGAAGAACCATATGTAGTTAGAGAGAAGGTTGCCCCTTGGAGGGCGTCTGTTTTGATGAGCAATGGGTTGTCTGGGAACTCTTTGTGAGCACGGAAGTCGAAAGCCCTTTCGCAGGATCAAGACAGTCTCCCTACAAGCACCTGCCCCCCATTATGCACCCGCCTCCATGTAACCCCCCATCTACTCCTCCACTACCCATTCATAAACAAGGCGAAGGATTTCTCCATACGAGGATTGTTTGCAATGAAAGCTGGTAGAGAGACATGCTATTCCCTCCTCTGGGATTTTTGGTGCGTGCAAGTGCCCCTTGGGGTAGGAGTTGAGAGCTGTGGACACTCACTGCGCATTGAACAAGGACTCCACCAGCACCACCAAGCAGCAAGCACCATTGCCCCAGGAAGGTGGGCGCAGCAGGACTCAGAAAGACACTAGTTCCTGCCATTCACACCACCCCACCCCCAGGCCAGCAAAGCGGACACCCAGATCATCTCATCCGAGGTGGGTGTCCATATGAAAGTGAAGGAAATACCACGAAGCCAAAACATTGCAAAGCACACCGGCCTTTATTTCAACCTCATTAACAAGATTCTTGGGAGAGGAGGGGCCTGGACAGCAGAAGGTCTTGCTCTCTGTCGTGGCCCCGTGTCTCAGACTCACGTGGACTCAGCCTCGGAATGAGCGGCGTCCTCGCCTAAGAAGGAAAAAGAGACACAAGTGGACCCCCAGGAGCCCTGTGGGAACTGAGGGGAGGGCTGGGGTGCTCTCTGGGGGAGAGGAAGGGGACATCCTGGCCTGCTGTGAGTGATGAGAGAGGCAGGGGCAGACTCAGAGCCCTCACCTGAAGAACTTGGACACACGAGCCAGGGCTCTCTGGAACCGGCCCTTCCAGGTCCTTCTGGGACGAGCAGCCTCCCCGGTTCCTCTTGGGTCATTGAATACGTTCCCCATGGTGTGAGGAAAGACCACCCCTTCCGGGCAGTATTGTTGGCTTCTCAGAGTCTGAAAAAGAGAGTTGAGGCCTCATCTTTGCGGCCCCTCATGGCTGCTGTCTATCACCCCATTTGGCTACTGTGATGTGCACTGCTGGTTGAGGTGTTGAGGATGGAGAAGTGGGGAGACCTGCCCTGACCCACCCAGCCCCCCTGAAGGATGTTCCAGACCACATGGAAATGAAACTCACCTGCCCAGGAGGTGGGAAGAAGGGCATGAAGACCATGCTTCCAGGAGTGTGTGTTCCGGCCGGAGCGAGTCTTAGGACTTCCTTCCAAGAGAATGTGTAATGGCACGAATGTCCCCCCGTCCAGGACTTTATAGAGATCTGCTGAGCTGCTCACGTGGCTAGTGCAAATGCGAAGCACGCCCCTTCACAGCGCCTGCCCACTCTGCCCATGTCCTTGGTCCCTCCCTGCTTCGGTCCAGGACGTCTAGCCCAAGCAGTGGATACATTGCTGATATGGGACTTCTCTGTTCCTGTGCCTCTCCCTCCCACCTCTCCAATCTCCCTCCCTCCCTTCCATTCCCATTGTCGCTTTCTCTGCTCCTTATTCCTCCCTCCCTTCTCTTCCTCCTCATGTGCTCTGTCCTTCTCTCTGTCTCCTTCTGTTCTTCAACTTCCCTCTGGCCCCCAGTAGACTCAAGCCATGTTTCAGCTTCCTGGGCAGAGAAGCACTAAGGGGCCTCACTTTGAGTAGAAAACATGCTGATATTTTAGCCATACCTCATTTGGGGTGACAGTATTTGATCCTTTTCCTTCGGTGGACTCTCCTGGTCATGGTGTGCACCCCTCTGGTTTCTTGTCTTCTATTTTTCCCTGAGTCCTGAGAAATGCTTTTGTATCACTCAAGAGGGTGTGTTTTATAATCTGCTCCAAGCCGACACCATCATCATATAACCTCTTGATCGGTTTTCACACATTGACTTGTGAAACTTGTAGGTGAAATCCTGAGTGATGCTTGTGATGAAGAGGTGGCATTTGTGAGGAACGGGTGGCTACTGATGCCTCTGTAGTTTCTAAGTGTGGAGGTAAATGGAGAACGGTCTCTTAGGCCTTTGTGTCTGTATGCTGTATAAAGCTACTGTTGGCCTTCAGCCATTACCTCTGTTCTACTGTCTCGACTGGACATCACTCCAGAGTTCTAGGTGGACCCCGGGTGGGAGAGACATTATGGGAAGGCACTGGGGGTGGGGTTGCCGTGGAGCAAACACTGTAGGTGAAATGTGTCAGACAAAGTCTTTTTCTCTAGACAAGCCATCTCTGGAACCTGAGGTGATGATTAGCAGCCCTGGAGATGTGCAAGCAGTTGTTTCACCCCTGTGCCGTGCCCTAAGAGTAGGGTATTGGTGGTCCCTGTGCAAATCAGAGGTAAAGGAGCCCTCAGTTTTCATGTGTGCCTTTGCATGATTTATCCAAGCACCCCAATAGAATTATAGGAATTGCCAGGTACATTTTGACTAAATCTCAGAACCATCACATACCACCCACCCTCCCAGAAATGAATAGGTATCTCTGTCCTCACTGTCTGCTTTTCCTTGCCCATGCATTCAAAGAGGTTTCCTCTCACAGTGCTCCATGGGAACTTAGAGTTAGTGCCATGTGAGTCCATGAAAGAGTGAAGTGATTCTTCTCATTTCTATTCATGCCTAGCTGTGTGAATACAATGTGGGGTTCGTATGTGCGTTTAAATGTAAGTAAAAATCTGAGTTAATCCGCTGACCTCATTGGTGAGGAATAGAAACAAAGGCCTCATAACTATGTGTCATTTTGCCAACTTCCTTAGTCATGTAAGGAAGGTGGATGATAAGTAGAGGCTTCTTCCATACTCCAGCAAAGACCCCTATGCTAACAAGGAGAAGGCCCACCTTTGGTCCTGAGTCCACATTAGAACTCCTGGTTTCCTTGCCTGCACTTGTTGCTCTCCTTAGCTACCACCTGGGGGCAGAAGGAGACATGAGAACTGTCTCAGGCAGAGGCCCTGAGCCCTTTATGATGCAGCTTCTGAATGAGGTTTCCCAGGAGCCAGGGTTCAGGCCTAAGCTAAGGGCCCCTGCCAAGATTTTGTCCTGTAAGTTGCTTTAGGATGTGCCTGGGCCTGGTTGGGAGGTTTTGACATCTGCAGTGATGCTGGAGGGACTGACAGCTGTCGAGAGGGCTGGAGGCTCCCTCCCTCCCCAGCACTGGAGCGTGGCAGTTAACTGCTTAGGCAGGATGCGGGGCAGTAGTATCTGACACCGTCTCAGGGCAATATACACGTGTCTGTCATTTGACACCACGGATCAGAAAGAGCAGGTCAGTGTCAGCCACAGGACACTCTTCTGTCTGCCTTGCTCTAGACTATACCCCCTCACAATTTGTTGGTTGTTGTTGAAGTCCTACCCCAGAGCTGACTGGGTTTGGAACCTTTAGTGTGGAATTAAGGAGGAAGTTAGCCCTAGGTGGGAGGCTGACTTAAGAGGGTGGCCTTGTGTGAAGAGACCCCAGAGGACTTGCTTTAAATGTGCCTGAATGCCTGATGGAGATACCATGGGATGACTTGGAGAGAAGAAGGCCAAGCATGAAACTCTGGGCAGAAACCAAGCTGGGAAACACTTTGATCTTGGACCGGCCAGTCTGCAGGACCATGAAAAAATAAATATCTGATGTTCTAATCATCTTGTCTCTGGTATTTTCTTGTGGCAGTCTACAAAGCAGAATAATGTGGCCATCTTGTGGTTTCTCTGAAAAATGAATCTGGGGTTCTTATGGATAACCAGGCAGCCTCTTCCTTGAGAAACGTGCACAGGGTGAGGATGATAATACTGACCAGCATGGGCGTTTAGTTTTTCCTTTGAAACCTCTTGGAAAACAAAAGCCGTCAACATGCACCTGCTTCGAAGGGTACCATAGTTCTTCAGGGGTGCGAGCAGGTGGGAGTTGGTCGGCCATCTTAAAGAGGGCCTCCCACCATGGGATTGATTCATATCAAGAAGTGCTTACTGTATGTCTGAAATTTCACCGAATGAAGGCATTACATATGAGAAGAGGAGAATGTTTTTCATGGCGGCCTCAGCTTTATCAGGTGCAGAGATGGTCAAGGGCATAGGGAAGAGAGAGAGCATGTGTTGACATTTTCAGTCGGAGGGTCTGATACACAGAAGACAGGTCAGCAGGATCCAGTCAGCCCTGAGACACACCCGGATAAATTACAGTTAATTATTTGTGGCAAGCACTACATACACAGGTGCATTCCAGTATCTTCTCCTAGTCTCTTAAAGGGTAGGAAGCTCTTTGATTGTTACAGTGATAACAGATCCCTTTCTTAGGACACACGGCAGTGTCTCCTGTGTTAAGTCTTGCTTGCTTACATACATCATCCGTGTGTATACTCTCACCAAAGACTATCGGAGCAGTGTGGGATTAAAGAATGGTCTCTCCATGTAACTTCACCATTACCAGCCCTCGTACTATCAGTAGGTGTGTGTCTTGAAGACTCCTGCAAATGTGCGTTTACATACATCCTTGTGCCCCCATGGATACACACAGTTCTGTTTTTCTGACATAAAAATAGGCTCATATTGCACAGAGTAAAACATTTGGTTTTTATCATTGTCCTTGAGGGCTAGGTGAATTTACGTATCTCGTAGAAAGCTATGCACCATGGCATGGAGTCTGTAACATGCTTTGTGCCAGCCTTCTTTATGTCCAGATGTAAAGACCTCGTCCCAGCTCTTTACAGTTTTCAACTGTTCATGTGCTCCTTAAGTACCCTTGTTCCAGAGATCATTTCCCTAGAAGAGAAATAGGGAAACAGAATTTGGAGGCCACGCTAAACGTACATTTAAACCACCGTTGGTGAGTGTATCTCCAAGGAGGAGTTGTGCATCTGTGAAGCCCAGGTTGCTATTCATTGTCGTCAGCCTTCTTTGTGCAATTGTTTCCCGCTTAAACTTTGCCAGTCTGATGGGTGACATATTGAGAGGCCTTGAGAAAATGCCTCTAGGTACACAGTGAAGTCCCAGGGCGGATGGGTCATCCCAGGGAGCCAGTACTCAGACTTGGCCTCCCAGGACCTGTGCTGGGTGAGATCAGAAAAGGCACAAGGACAGCAGAGAGGGATGGAAGAAGATCAGGGACCATGGGATTGCTAGCTGTCAGGAAACTCTTCAACCTTGGCGATTGTCATGGAGTCAGGGGAGTTTTCCAGAGGAGTGTCTCTCTGGTATGGGTGAGGATAAGGTTCAGTGGGGAAGAGGAGAAGGAAGAACTCTGGAGGAACAAGACCAGACAGATACAATGACTTTGAAACTGCCCACAGGCAGCTGCCTTTTTCTCTATGGAGTGTCTGCAGAATTTAAACACGGCTGCCAGTCGGCAGCAGGGCACAGCCTCATGCCTCGTAAACACACTGATCTCTGGGGCTCTGGGTGTTCAGAAGGAGGGGGCTTGGTCCACACTGGACTGCTGCAGTATTTGGCCAGTGAGAAATTGCAGGGCATGATCAGGGATGGTCTGGAGTTTGTGAGGTCTGTCTTGTGACTTCAGGGGTGATGATGTCCTAAGGCCCTGGTCTGGCCAGTGCTGCTCAGTCCACCCACACTGTAGCTCTGAGCTTTGGGAACTGACCATTTTTGACACGATGAGAGGAGCAGGTCAGGGGGACAGATAGTGTCTTAGCGTATGGACTCACAGAGGAAGGGTCACCAGAGAGAGACCCTCATGACAGCAGTGGCCTCAGGAACCTTGCAACTGGGCTGCAGTGTCCTAGATCCCTAAGCTTTGAGATCAGAGAATGTGCAGGTGTGCAGAATGTCAGAGGTCTCTGAATGAAAGATTTCACTGTAGACATAATAGGGAATGGCAACTCTGGAAACCATACCAGCCTGTTCAAGGTCACAGAGACGGAAGGTATCACTGACAAGACAGTCATATGAGCACACCATGATTGTGACGAGCTCTGACGTATGAATCATGTCTCCTAGAAACTGACAGAGTCCCGAAACTCAGGAACTGTGTGATGCAACCATCATGAAAAGGAGAATCCAGGAGGGTTGTTTTTCCAGGTATGGCACAAAAGCAGTAACCTTCTTTCAGGTCAACCAGGAGTGGTGTAGTTGGGACATCAGGCTCTGGTGTGTGGGGAATGAGGATTCTGAGACTTTTTCTGTGTGCTGGGCAGGGATAGAGAGATGAGGGCTACTTATCATGAAGCCCCACTCCATTCATCCCCTCATTGCCTATTGGGATTCTGCTGTGTCCAGTCATACCCTCCCTTAGACATCTTATAGTTTGGGATGGCAGTTTCCTGAAGGGCTGAGAGGAACGGGAAGCTTCGGAACCTCATCCCTTGGGCCTATGCCTCTAAACCAGCAGTTGCAATCTCCTCTCTCTCTCTCTCTCTCTCTCTCTCTCTCTCTCTCTCTCTCTCTCTCTCTCTCTCTCTCTGCCTCTCCCTCTCCCTCTCCCCCTCTCTCTCCACTGCACTCTATACAGTGTAGCACCCCATGTTCATTTGGTCAGTCCAGATTCATTTCTGGAATACTCAAAGGCCCTATAAGAATTTGCTCTCCACGTGCACACTCGAAGTGTCCAGCATCTACTCTGCGGGAGTCTGGGCTTCGTTTTGGGGCAGTAAAAGGGAGAGTGTGCACCATTAATCCAGGGAGGAATCTAGGAGCTACAGAGATCAGTGGGTGCATAATTACCACCTCATTTGGTCAGTGCAAGGTACCCCAAGACAGGGACTGCTTGTTCCCAAATCATCAAGCAAAGCTCTTCCCTGGAGTGGAGTCTGAATATGGGCAATTATGGCAGCGTCCCTACCAGAGGACACAGTTCAGCATGCAAAAGCTATGGTGGAGAAGACTACATTGTCTGTGAGTGGGCGTGCACACATTTGCGTGCACTCACAGGCAGAGCAGAAGCAGAAAATGTCCTCAAATCTGGGGTGCTGTGGGAAGAAAGAAGGGAGTGGGAATGGGATTGGGGAGGAATGGGAGAGCAAGCAGGAAGAGAAGGGAGGGAAGAAGAGAGGCTTCCACGGGGAGATAGAGAAACTTTTTGCCCTCTGTATCAGCATCATGGCCTCATTCTGCTTTTGATAAAGCTCCTCTATCCACCCCGGAATTCCTTGCCAAAGTATCCATTGTGATCTGCTCTCCTTCTGGCAGAACAATGGCTTTTGTGCTATGTGCTGAGAATTGGCCTGTCGTTAATTTTGAGCATCGAAGACCCAGAAAGCAAATGAAAGCCCTTGTAGGAGAATGGTGGGTCCAGAAGGAACTATGAGTGCAATGGCCCCAAGGGAGAGGAGACTTGGAGCATCCCTTTGTTGAGTGAAGGCAAAGTCGAGACCACCATGGAGAATCCCAAGGCTGCAGGATAGATGGAAGGTGTGTGGAGTGAAAGGCAAAGTCTCTTACAGAATCATTTCATTTGGAAATGCCTGGTGGATAGAGAAGCCTCCACAAGCCTGCTTATCAATGTATCCCGCCATGTAAATGTTGGGCTTTCTTAGTGGACCATCCTTAGGTCATGAGGGAAAGGCCAAAGTAATACCCAGCTGAGTGTCTACCCAAATGGCAGTGCCCAGGTCATATGCTCTGTGTCCTGGGGAACCTGGGAGGAGCCATATAACTAGGACAATGACAGTACTGAATTGGTTCACTAGCCTGGCTGCAGAAGGAAGGACGGGGCTCCCAGCTCATATGAAATGCATGACAAGAGGCAGAATTATGGGGTCAGGCCCCTGAGACAGGAAGTCAAGGAGGCTGGGGAGATCTCAGGGGGAATGAAAGGGAGGAGAGGCAAGGGGCATGGAGGCTGCGGAAGGAGCATATCTGGCCTTCTGTCCAAGCCATATGGCCTCATTCTGTGTTCTGATAAGGCTGCTTCTCTCTTCCCCACAGTAGAATTGTTTAAAAATGTATCCTGTCTGATCTGCCTCCCTTCCAGGAGAACAAAGGCTTTTGTGCTACCTGTTGGAGAGATCTGCCCCCCCCCCCTCGGAGCTGAGGACCGAACCCAGGGCCTTGTGCTTGCTAAGCAAGCACTGTACCACTGAGCTAAATCCCCAACCTGGAGAGATCTTTTGCCTGCAGTTACTTTTTCTGCACCAGAAGCCTCCCGAGTCACTGTGAGAACTCCCGAGTAGTGGATTGTGGGTACCAGTCACCTACCTTAATAGTGGAGCATACTATTTCCTAAGTGCCTGGAAGATCCCAGATACTGTCACATCAGCTCCTTCAATTGGTGCATATTTGAACCAATCTTGCAAGGTCAGTGTCAGTCAAGTGTATGGAAGCACTACCTCAGTCCAGAGGCATCAAGTGATTTGTTCAAAGTCACACAGATGATTCACACCAAAGCTGGGACCTGACCCTGTGTCTGACTGAAAGGTGTGCACACCCTGTTCCTCCTGGGTCGCAAGAAACTCTCCTGGTTTGACTCAGGCCTTCTGTTACTTGCCACAGTCCCAGCCCCCAGGTAGTCCTGTTGTCTTCAACATTAGTGACAGATATGTAGCAAATCACACCAAATATATTAGCTTAATGGAATATGCAGTTTTTGTCCCAGAGTTTGATGGATCAGGGGTTCTGCATGACTTCTCTGAGCCCTCCACTTCTCAGCCTTTCTGACACCCAGTTGCAATCAAGGTGTCAGACTCCCGGGAACTGTGGTCTATCTCCTAGGCTTGACTGAAGGTGAACCGGTTGTTGGCAGGATCCGGTTCCTAATGGGCTGCAGCATGTGGGTCTTAGCCTGTTTCTGTCTGTTAGACATGTTGCTGCCACCAGCTCCTTACCATCTGTCCATCTCTACAGGAACATGTGCAGTTAGCACTGGAGGGAGGAAGTTCGCCTGCCCTTGGGCAGAAATGACATAGTGTTATATTTTCCAAATTCTGTTGACTAGAAGCATGGCACTGGGTTGGGACGCGAGTGCCTGTAAGGAGGTTGTCACTGGTGGCTCTTCTACAAGTGTGCTTACCACGTGTGCTGCTGCACTTTCATGGAATATGGAGTCAACACAGCTGGTGGGGGGACCCTCTCAAGGAAGGAAGGAAGGGACTGGATATAGATTGGAGAACACTAAATGCCTCCCCGGTACTTAAGTGACAATTCGTGGCAGGAAAGCAGCAGTCACAGCAAGACAGTATCACGTAAGCAGTGGGGACTTCAATGTTATTCCCTTTGGTTTTCGGAGGATTTGAGGGGTTGCATTGGAAACTGTGTTAAAAATGGAAAATATGAGACCAAGTGGAGCTCCTGTGTCTTCACTCCAGATCCCAGTGCATCACGGTGAGTGGCATGTTGAACTGTCAGCAGTCCCGTGAGCCCAACAGATTCATTTGGCATGATTCCCAGTACCCAGGGAGCCAGAATCCCTAATCCCAGCCTTAGCCAGGATCCAACGACTTTTGTGCCAGTATCACAGATGCTGTGTATTTTCACAGCACCTGGACACAGATGGGGATCATGACCTGCTATAATTTTACTGAATTCTCCCCAAAGGCAGAAGCAGACAGGGTGACACATTGTGACATAAACAACCAGAGGTGATGAATGATGCCTTGTGGTGATGGAACTCTCTTGGGTTGGAGTACTGTTGCTGTCAGAATATGAGGTATCACTCCCCTCTAAGGCCTAATTGTGGTTTCTGGGACATTATGACTCCTTTTTCCAGCTCCACATCCTTCCACCCACAGCCCCCTTGCTGGGCACTGCAGCAGTCACTCAGTACCTGATGGAGACAACCGCTCTCCATGAAAGAGTTGAAAGCAGTACTATGGTATCTTGATGTCTCAGAGTCACTTACGTCACCCTCACAAAGACACACAAACCATATACACAGGAGATAGGAGAAACCACAATATTATAAAGCCAAACCATTGAAGTCTGCTTAGCTTTGGAAAGTAAGGGCTGGGAGCAACAGACAGAACCTGATCACCATCTGCCAGTCATGTCTGTGACACTGTTGATCTCTTGCTTCTGAATTGTCTGTTGGGAAGGAGAAAATAGGGACAAGTGGTCCTTGAGCACCCTAAGGAATAGAGGCATGGGCTGCGCATCTCTTGGTGGGACTGGAATGGAGACAGCTAGGCTTGCTGCTGTGAGAGAGGCAGAGACTGTGGTCACAAACATCTGTAATCCCAGGACTCAGAAGGTGGTGGCAGGAGGTTCAGAAGCTCAGGGACATGATAGTGATGTCTATGCCAGCCTGGGGTAAGGCCTTGTCTTGAAACAAAGATATGGAGTGGAAAGTGATCCAAAGAGGAAGAGGGAGGGTGAAAGGATGAATAGAAATACAATGTTTTCAGCAGAGCCACCCTCTTCAGGGGATCCTTGATGGCCGGTCATGACATTTGCTGTCTTCCACCAAGTGTTAACTGGGAGCTTTATGTGGATACAGTGGGTCCAGGACTATATTTGTGATCCCTCAGACTCTGTGACTTCAACATATCCTACTGGTACAGGCCACAGCCAGCGTAGATCTATATTCATTTGATGCAACAATGGCATCCAGAGACCTGGGTCACTGGCCTTTGTGGGCAACGATCAGTCACACTGGAGGGAAAAGACTCCATATGTTCTTGAGTTTGCTCATTGTGGGGAAGGAAGGAAGACCCAGCCACCTACACTCCAAGCTAGGACCCCCACCCTTTCCATTGCAGGGGAGGGTCTCCAGCAAGACACAGATTTCCTCATACAGGAAGGTCCTGTCTCAGCCACAGCAGCGTGCAGAAACCTTCAGATTCTTCCAGAAGTGTGATGCGCATTTGGTGTAGGAAAGGAGTTAGTGTCAGAGGCACGAAAACCCCTTAATCTCATTGTGTTTGTGAAGGCTGAGTTCCTGTCCATACTGTGAAGCTCCATCCCTGTGTCCCTGGCCTAGTTTTCCACCGCCCCTTCTGCAGACAAGTACATGCTGGCCAAGCTCTTGATACATTTCCCTCACTCCTTTGAACCGTGGGATGCCTCACTGACTTGTATATCTGTTTCCTGTCCTTCCTCCTTCCTCCTCAAAATACAGTCTAATCAAGAGTTTGTACCCAACACAAGACACCAAGGCCAGCGACCAAATGGCTCATTGAAAGTGGTGTTCCCCACTGTTTAGAACCCTCTAGTGATGATTATGTAAGGAATAAGACTTAGGGAAAGCATGAATTTGGCATTGTCAACCTCACATTTACTAAAAGACAAAGACAGTCAACTTTCTAATTTCCAGCCCCATTCCTCATGTGGACAATTTCAGTGAACAGACAGGGAGCCTCTTCCTGGTCTCTGAAATGGCCCAAAGGCTCTCCATGACTTAAGGCCTGGGTCCACTAAGGGTTGTAACCAAGCTCTAGTTTTCTCTTCCCTGAATTGGTGGGAGTCAAGAGGTTCCAGAGGGAAACACAGAGGCAGGAACTGTATCACAGAGACCCTGAAGCCTTGAGCTGAAAATCTTTTTCTCTTTGATGTACTCAACATGCTATTGTGCATTTTGTTTTATAACTGGTGTTTATGTGTTGTACATAGAACCGAATTTCATGCAGACTGTGTAATGCAAGTATATGAGCAGCCCCCACGGCCCCCTCCTCTTCCTTCTGTTCCCCTCCCACTTATGACAAGCCCCTCGGTTCTTTCTAGACCATTTTGCTTCTACTTGGATGTCCTTTACATAGCCATGATTTTATGATCTATATACAATGTAGGATCCTCAAATGTGAGAAAACATGTAAGATTTGTCTGTCTGACATGCAAGATTTGTCTGTCTGACATTCACTTAGAATGCTGCACTCCAATTGCAGAAGAATGAAGCTAGATCCCCACCTCTCACTCTGTGAAGAAATCCATGGCAAGCTAATGACTAGTCTTAGTGTAAGACCTGAAATTCTGCCTGTGCTAGAAGCAGATATCATCATCACAGACAAGGAGTTCCTGAAAAGACCTGTGCTTGTTAGCAAATGAGGCCAACAGCAAAGAGAGCCGCTAATCCACTGAAGAGACTTCATGCAGAATGGGAGAAAATCTTCACTAACCACATCTGGCAGAAGAGCCACACCCAGCTGTGAGTCTTGAAAAAGGGCAGCATGCCTGAGGAACTCTCCATGGTCCTTACCTTGAGGATGCCCCAGCCTAGCGTGTAGCAGAGCTGGAGAAAAGCTGGTTAGAACATGATGATTGGCCATGGGGTCAACACATGAGACCCAGAACATTGATGTCGGAAGCAGCTGTTTGTTTTGTTGTAGGTCTGGTGGAGAGTGTCACCCTATCTTACCCAGGCTGGTCTTGAAACTCATAATCCTTCTGCCTCAGCCTTCCTACTGGTGAGGATACAAGCATATACCAACACAGCCAGTGCACGATTCTGATCTGCAGTAGGAGGAGAAAGAATTTGGAGATGTACCATGGGTAAAGGTTTTAAAGTAGAGCAATCCCTGCTGGATGCTGTTTCCAAGAACATGTGAACTAGTGCACGGGGCCGGCCACCCGGCTGCAGTGTATGTTCCAGCTGGAATTATTTCTGTTTGTAGCATTCTCAGTTTCTAACAGGACACAGGCGTCTGATTTTTATGTTGTTTCCATCCCAACTTGTGGCTTGGTACTCCTACTCCTTTCGAAACGGCCTTTTCATTTCTATTTCTGGCATGCTCCAATTCTTGGTTAACTCTTCCATTGTGGCTTGTATCTTTCTGTTCATCTGTTGGTTCATTTCTTCACTTTGCCCCGGGGTTCTCAGCATGCTCCAATGTGTTTCTTCTGTGTGGTTTAACTAAAGACTGTTGCTCTCAGCCTCGCGCTTCTGTTTGCTATTTCTTCTGATTCTTTGGACGATTTTCAATTGAGTGGCAGTTTCTTTTATGCTCACAACAGCTAAAGAGCCTGGTAAGACTTACCTGGATGTTCTACTGGAAATAAAGCATCAACGAGGCTGCAGGGGTTTCCCCTCAGAATCTAACCAGGTATCTTTTTTTATTTTTTATTTTTTATTTTTATTTTGCAATACAATTCAGTTCTACATATCAGCCACAGATTCCCTTGTTCTCCCCCCTCCCGCCCCCCTCACATTTCCCCCATCCCACCCCCCATTCCCACCTCCTCCAGGGCAAAGCCTCCCCCGCGGACTGAGATCAACCTGGTAGACTCAGTCCAGGCAGGTCCAGTCCCCTCATCCCAGGCTGAGCCAAGCGATCCTGCATAGGCCCCAGGTTTCAAACAGCCGACTCATGCAATGAGCACAGGACCCGGTCCCACTGCCTGGATGCCTCCCAAACATATCAAGCCAATCAACTGTCTCACCCATTCAGAGGGCCTGATCCAGTTGGTGACCCCTCAGCCATTGGTTCATAGTTCATGTGTTTCCATTTGTTTGGCTATTTGTCCCTGTGCTTTATCCAACCTTGGTCTCAACAATTCTCGCTCAGATAAACCCTCCTCATTCTCGCTAACTGGACTCCCAGAGATCCACTCGGGGCCTAGCCATGGATCTCTGCATCCAGATCCCTCAGTAGTTGGATGAGGTTTCTAGTACGACAATTAGGGTGTTTGGCCATCCCATCACCAGAGTAGGTCAGTTCGGGCTGTCTCTCAACCATTGCCAGCAGTCTTTTGTGGGGGTATCTTTGTGGATTTCTGTGGGCCTCTCTAGCACTTTGCTTCTTCCTATTTTCATGTGGTCTTCATTTACCATGGTCTCCTATTCCTTGTTCTCCCTCTCTGTTGTTGATCCAGCTGGGATCTCCCGCTCCCCCAAGCTCTCTTTCCCTCGACCCTCGCCCTTCACTACCCCCACTCATGTCCAGGCTGTTCATGTAGATCCCATTCCATTTCTCTGTCATTGGGCGATCCCTGTGTCTTTCTTGGGGTCCTGTTTTCCAGGTAGCCTCCCTGGTGATGTGAGTAGCAGTCCAGTCATCCTTGTTCCACATCTAGTATCCTCCTATGAGTGAGTACATACCATGTTTGTCTTTCTGAGTCTGGGTTACCTCACTCAGGATGATTTTTTTCTAGATCCATCCATTTGTCTGCAAACCTCATGATGTCATTGTTTTTCTCTGCTGAGTAGTATTCCATTGTATATATGTACCACATTTTGTTTATCCATTCTTCAGTTGAAGGGCATCTAGGTTGTTTCCAGGTTCTGGCTATTACAAACAATGCTGATATGAACATAGCTGAACAAGTGCTCTTGTGGTGTGCTAACCAGGTATCTTGATGAGTGTGTGCCGGCCCCAAGTGGCAAGTGACTGGGCCCGTGACAGACTGTTGCCCATCAGCAGCTCTGCTCCACACCTACTTCCTCTCAGGCGTAGATGGAATAAAGCACACAGTATAGTTGATTCACATAAACTGGGAGTGTTGGCACATGCCTGCCACCCCATTACAGGAGACTGAGTCTGGAGTGTTGTAAGTTGGAGCTAAGCATGGGATACCTGCTGAGTTTCACGTCACTGTCTTAGTTCCTTCTCTATTGTTTTGAGGAGACATCGTGACAGAGGCAACTTATGAAAGAAACAAGCATTTTGTTGGGTGTTTGTTCTCAGTTTCATAGGTTGAGTCCTCGTCATCATAGCAGGGATCATGGTAGCAGGCTGGTAGACATGGTCCTGAGCAGGCAGGCAGGCATGTCGCTGGAGCTGTAGCTTCGAGCTTACGTGTTGAGACAACAACCAGGATGGAGAAGGAGCCAGAGCCGCCTTCTCCACCCCCCCCCCCAGGAATGGTGTGAGCTTTGAAACCTCAAAGCCCACTCCCAGTGACACATCTACTCCACCAAGGCCATAACTCTTCACCTTCTCAAACAGTCCCCCAACTGGAGCCAAGTATTCAAACATACGAGTCTGTACTCATTCACACCGCCACAGCCACCTTGCTGATGTAGTGAGAACATATCTCAAAAACACTCCCAACACTCATGACAACCAAGGGAAGCCCAACCCACCAAAGCTTCCCAAACCTGACCACCAAACTCACTGCTGGAAAAACCCAGATCTACTGTCCTCACATCCTCCTACGTGTCTGACTCCCACCAAACCACACGAGAGAAAGCATCACAGAAGTGGTCTGAGGATGGATGTGATGGACGGAGAATTCTGTGTGAGCCTAGAGAGATATGGGGGCCAGGGCCAGATCCACCACTGACTGTGACTGGTCATTAGTAGCCACCTCTCCAGGCCTGTTTCTCTAAACAATGTTTTCACTGCAGCAGCAAGTGTTGATGGCTGGAGAATTGTGTGATTTCAGCTGAGGTGAAAAGGTTGTACTGTCCCTCAGGCAACCATATAGCCAGCACAGAATCCTCCTCAGCGCTGTGTCTCTCCCTCTAGATGCTGCACATTTTATCGGGGCTTCATGTAGGCGTAAAGGAGCAATAAATATCCAAAAATATAGAAAAGGTACAGAACTCAATAGTAAAGGAAACTCACAGATATCCCTGTTTGCAAATGGACTAAGGACCTGTGTAGGCATTGTTAGAAATGAGATGTCCAAATGGCCACCAATTATAGACAAAGGTCCTTGGCAATAATAATCGTCTGGAGAATGTGAATCACATTCACAGGGAGAGGTCATCTCACCTTTTTGTGTTGGGCTTACTACGAGAGATGGGAGTTAGTGTCAACAAGGAGCAGCGTTACCCCTTGTCCAATATTGTTAAAGTGTGAGTCCAAACAGCGGCGATGGAAACCACTGCATGTGTTTCCAAACATCCAAATCAGAACCACCGTGCCTCTTAACTGTACCTGCACTGGTGGTATCCCGTAAGACCTTGAACCAGTCACCCGAGCAGTATCTGCATTCCCACGTTGACTGAAGCATCACCTACAGTACCTGATCCAGGGACATAATCTAAATGTCTGCTCGTGGATAAATAGATCTGGAATAGAGGTGCATCTGAGGGCAAACCCTGCAATTACAGGCACTTGGGAGGCTGAGCCAGAAGGATAACAAGTTGATGACTTCCCTGTGCTACAGAATGAGCTGAAACACAAATGGTGTGCAAATTAGTGAGATACAGTTACATTTCTTTCAGCTTGAAAATGGTCTGGGAATAGAGCCAACTGAGAGAGCATTTACTTACCAAGTGTAAAGACTGACGTTCAATCCACAGCATCTGCAAAAAATACTCCTCTCTATGCGCACAGATGTATGTACACACAAAATGAAACATCATTTTGCCACAGACAGACAGAAATCTTGGCAGGCCTGAGAGTTGACTGTTGTTTACAACAACATGGGAACAGTGAAACAAAAGAATGTGTTACCTGCTTTCACAAGAGAAGGAATGCATAGAGAAGTGGATGCCAGCAAAGTGGGGGTGCGGTGGGGATGGCAAGTGGGAACGTGCCCGTATAAGTGACAGCCTAAGGGCACAAGCTTACTTTTTATTATAAGAATATAATGTATTCCTTGGTGATCCTACTTTGTTAGCATGTATAGTTATACGTTGTCTGTGTGCTCTATGTGATGTATGAAGTGGATAATAAGGTTGTGTTAGCTGTATAGAACTTATTTACCCACATCAACACGGACTATTTTGGTTCCTATATGATACAAAATTATAAATTTAAATCTATATCAAACACATATGTTCAACACATATGTGTTTAAGACTTCACAGCATACTGGAAATGTGCATGGTGGAAGATCTTAAATGCTTTTACCACAGAAGAATAATGTGACTCTGGAGGGTGACTGATGTGCTATTTAGCTTGATGATGGTAGGTAGTCATTTCCCAATGTGTCACATACTAACTGCGTACAATTTTATTTTGAGTTTTCCTTCGAGAAAGCTAGGGGGAACATATCCACACAGCTGTGAGAACCCCTGGATAAAACTCCTCAAGTGCTGGGCCCTAAGAAGTGCTCACTCTTGCACAGGACCATGCCCTGGTTCCCAGGCTAGGAGAATAGCAGTGTTATTGGTGAGAGTACGTGAGTCACTTGTGAGTGTGTGGGGAGGGGCAGAGGACAGTATCCTCTCCTGTGAAGCCATGACTCTATGGCTCTGTAGACTGGGAGGCAGGAGACAGGTCCACCAAAGCCTAGAATACAACAATGGTTCTCAACCTTCCTAATGCTGCAACCTTTTAATACAGTTCTTCGTGTTGTGGTGACTCCAACATAAAGTTATTGGGTTGCTACTTCATAACTGTAATTTTACTACTATTATGAATCATAAATATGTGATATGTAGGATATCTAAAATGCAACCAGAAAGGGATCGCGACCCACAGGTTGAGAATTGCTGGCCTAGAAGGACCGTGATAGGTGATTGTAGCAAGAGTTGAGATCAGCAGCAGAGTACATCCTTTGGAAAACAAAACGTAGTCCTGAAAATACCAGTGAGCACCTTGTGGGCAGTGGGCAGGTAGTTCTATGGCCATGGTTACAGTCAACTTGGAAGGTATTGGTCAGAATGGGTCCTCTGGTAAGAGGAGCCGATCGATGTGAAGGCTCCTCATGGCTCAGTCCAGCTGCCGTTATCCACCTCTGCTTCTGGATTTCTAGTGCAGCTACTGAGTGGAACCAAATTTCACCAAATATTTCAATAGACATTCATTGTTTAAACACACACACACACACACACACACACACACACACACACACACAGAGGGACATGCAGAAGTTTACAAACTAAGAAGGCATAACCACTGGGCAGACTGTCTATCTCCTGGGAGTTGAAACTTCTAAGCCCTGCATGTGAGGTTCAATCAGGACTGGGCAAGTGATGACGTGGAGCTCACCTTCCCAGCTGAGTTTGGGTCTGAGTTAGTTACTTTTTTGTCAACTTGACACAAGCTAAGATCATCTGGGAAGAGGAAACCTCAGTGGAGGAAATCCTTCCATCAGAGTGGTGTGCATGTTTTGTGATGATCGATTGATGGCGGAGGACCCAGCCCACTGGGCTGGTGCCGTCCCTGGGCAGGTGGCCCTGTGTTCTAGAAGAAAGTAGGCTGAGAAGGCCATGAGAGCTAGGCAGTAAGCAATATTTCTCTATGGCCTCTGCTTCACTTCCTGCCTCGAGTTCCTGTCTGTCTTCAACAATTATAGGACCCTAAGCTGTGGGATGAAACAGGCCCTGTCTCCCCAGCTTGCTCTAGGTCCATGGTGTTAATAGCACAGGGACCAAGTCAGTAGAGAGAGGACTGGTGGGGAGGGATGATGCTCAGGCCCTCAGACGTGCCACAGAAAGATCATCTCTAAGTCATTGATCACACTGGGATTAGCTACTTGGTGATGGTTAATCTTCACTGTCCATCTGACTGGATTTGGAATCCACTGGGAGACATATCTCCAGGGTGTCTAGGAGGATGTTTCCAGAAACATTTACATGAGGAGAGAAGGGCTCGCCATGAGTGTGGACGATGTCGTTACATGCACTGGTTTCCAGGGTTGAATAACAATGAAAATACAAAGGCCAGTGTCTCCTGCTGCATGCATTCTGGTTTTCCCACTGTGGAATCTCGGCTGCCTGCTGCTGCCACTATGAACCTGCCACCTTCCCCTCCAGCGTGAATTGGACCCGTTTAATCTGTGAGCCGAAAGAGAGTCTTTTTGTGGCTTGTTTTTGAAAGAAACGAAAACATAAGCAATACAAATTCCAACCATTCTCTCTCTGTGGCTCCCACCCTGGCTGTCCTTCAGAAATAGAGGAAAGGGCCTTGGGCCTTGAAATGCTGCTGTCTGCCTGTACACTACCTGCCTCTCTGAGAAGACCTTCCCTCTCTCACAAGGAAGGACAATGCTTTCTCACGGCTGGCCCTGGCCATGCATTTTTTCACTCCATCAGTCTGAAGCATACAGGAGCCTGTGTAATTTAAAGGGCGAGGGGTATTTGTGTTTTTCTGTATCTTATTTATGTTCTCCTGTAGCAAGTATGCATTTCAGAGTTCCGTAAAACTGCCCAGCGACTCCTCCACCTGAGGGTAAAAGATGAGCTCTGCTTCATCTCCCTTGCAGCCTGGCCCTGGAAAACTGTTCCAGTGCCTTTCACAGTCCCCCTAGGGAGCCAAGAACCCCTCATCACAGGGAGAGTAACCTTGTGTAGTGGTGACAAGGTTGTCTCTTGGTGGCTCTCTTGGCTCAAGGAGCTGTGGGTGATTGGGTACTGTTTGTGAGCACCAAGCCTAAAGCCCTTTAGAGGCTCCACAGAGTCTTTGTGTGTGCCCCTGTCCCACCTCTTCAGAAACTCTGCTCAAGCTTTCTCAGCTATGAGAGCTGCTGAACAACAGTGGAGAGAGGCCTACAAGTCTCCTCCTGGCTGTATGGAAGTGTGCGGGTCAGAGCTGCCAGCTGTGAGGAAAAAAAAACTGTTGACTGGAGACCAATTGCAACAAAGACCCCCCAACGGAGCAAGCATCATTGCCTCAAGGGGGAACATGAAGCCCTTGGAGTACTCCGAGAGATACTTGCTTTCCCCTCCAAGATATCCCCATCCCCACCCGTCACCAAAACATCATCCCCAGCACATCTTAAGTTGATGTCAATATGGAGTATGAAGAAAATATCATGAAGCCAAAACATTGTAAAGCACACCGGCCTTTATTTCAACCTCATTAACAAGATTCTTGGGAGAGGAGGGGCCTGGACAGCAGAAGGTCTTGCTCTCTGTCGTGGCCCCGTGTCTCAGACTCACGTGGACTCAGCCTCGGAATGAGCGGCGTCCTCGCCTAAGAAGGAAAAAGAGACACAAGTGGACCCCCAGGAGCCCTGTGGGAACTGAGGGGAGGGCTGGGGTGCTCTCTGGGGGAGAGGAAGGGGACATCCTGGCCTGCTGTGAGTGATGAGAGAGGCAGGGGCAGACTCAGAGCCCTCACCTGAAGAACTTGGACACACGAGCCAGGGCTCTCTGGAACCGGCCCTTCCAGGTCCTTCTGGGACGAGCAGCCTCCCTGGTTCCTCTTGGGTCATTGAATACGTTCCCCATGGTGTGAGGAAAGACCACCCCTTCCGGGCAGTATTGTTGGCTTCTCAGAGTCTGAAAAAGAGAGTTGAGGCCTCATCTTTGCGGCCCCTCATGGCTGCTGTCTATCACCCCACTGGGCTACTGTGATGTGCACTCCTGGTTGAGGTGTTGAGGATGGAGAAGTGGGGAGGCCTGCTCTGACCAACCCAGCCCCCCTGAAGGATGTTCCAGACCACATGGAAATGAGACTGCCCAGCAGGTAGGAAGAGGGAGATGAAGACCATGCTTCCAAGAGAGTGTGTGATGGCATGAGGGACACCCCCCTCCAGCACTTCTTTGCAGAGATCTCCTGAGCTCCCACTATGCTGGCTGCAGAGTTGGAGGCCGGCCACCTGCATCGCCCTAAGCCCCGCCCCCTCCATGGCCCTAAGCCCTATTGCTGCTTCCTTGGTTCCTGCCTGCTTCAGTTCAGTACATTGTGCTCAACCAGTGGATACATTTCTGGTGTGTGGCCTGTGTCCCAAATCCCGCCCCTCGGAACTTTCTTTGTTTCTTCCTTTGCTTTTTATCTTCACTCTGGCCAGATCAGCAGCCTGAACGCAAGTTCTGCTGGCTGAACTGAAAATGCAGAGGTCTTCGGTTATACGGTGAGTTCTCCTTCCGTGGGGTTTCCACGGACAAAAGTGCTCACGAAGCCTGCCTGTGGTAGCCGCATTGAGTTAGGACTGAGATGTTTTTCAATGCCCTCACAAGGTGCATGGCCCAAATGGTTCATAAAACCCGAGAGCAAGGGCTGGCCTTGGCGCCCTAAGGCCAGAAGGCCTGGACCCTAGTTTTTCTTTGTGAGGGGTTTGCTCTGCACAGGTTACCTGCATATCTGCTCCTAAGTGCTTCTGGTGAACGATGGAAAGTATTTGGTGGCCTGCAATGTGCAGGAAAGTCGTCAGGGGTCCAGACATAGGTTTTTAAATTTAGCACTTTACACTTAGAATTGTGATTGTTATGGGTTATGTCCTGCACGTTGTTGGAGCCATTGACCTTTGTTTGCTTCTTTTTCCTTAAGGGCATCCACTTTTTTTCTGTGTCATTATTGTGTAATTATGGTAGAGCCTTGTTGTGCTGTTCGTGGCCTTCCTTCGATTTCAGTGCTGTGTGTGTCCTGTCCTAAGGTGACTCCGTGCCTTGGTGCTTACCACCATGTTGTAGGATGATAGCGAATTTCCAGAGTTCAGTCCTCCATCTTTGTCCTCATCCAAATGTCATTAGCCATTTTGTGTCGTATGCATTGCTAGAGAACTTTGAGCAATAACTTTTCCTTTTATTGATGATTACAGAGTGGAAATCCTGACCTTTTGAATGTTTTGATCAGTGAGCACAGTATACCTTTCAGTGATTGTTCCAATATTCTTAACAGATATTTTCTTTATTTTAGTATTATTAAAGATGTCATTTTAAACACTTTGAGCCTCCAGTTAATTATTTCTAATATATTGAATTTTAGTGGGTTTGTGCCTACTAAATTTTCTGTTCAAATACCTTGTACAGCATTTCAAACATTTACAGATGACTTTTATCCAGAATGTGAAGTATTTTCTGTATCAAATATTATGTCACTTTTAAAGGAAGAAAATCCCGAGATTTTTTTCAATGAAATGCAGTTAAGCATTCATAATTGATCAAAGTGCAGAAAACATTGTTTTTGGAAAGTTCAGCCATAAATGGGACATTTGTATCATATGCTCCCCTTTCCCTCCACTCCTTCCCCCACTCCCCTCTTCCCTGTCCCCCACCCCACCAAGGTTCAGAGAATACTTGAAAGAGGAGGCAGGGATATTTTGAGACTAAACGTCAGGAAAGACCAGGGCAAAACAGTGTCTTCTGCTCTTGACGGGACCACTGTACTTGTGAACTCATAGCACAGATCTTGCAGACTATCAAGCCAGTCACTAATCTAGCATGATTGGGCGAGGGGGTCATGAGTCTCCACACCTACCTGAGGACTTATGGACAGCTGATAGCCCTGGGGGCTAGGGAGAATTGGCTTTCTCTAAAGTGTGGCCTCAGTGAGTCAGCCATGCTCCTGTGGATGGTGCCACACTCAGGATGGCACATGGCATCTTGGTGGATGGTTAAAGAAGAAGAAAGAGGACACAAAGTTTGGAGGGTGGGAAGGTAGATGGTGGACATAGGAAGAGTTAGGGGAGGAGCGGGTGTGAATAGGTTAAAAAATGCATTATATTAACATGTCTCACAAGGTTGATGAAAATACTATACACAGAAAGAGGACATGGTGGGGGTGGGGGTGGGTCTGGGAGGAACTAGGGGAGGAGTCAGGTAGAATATGATCAAAATACATTGTGCGCATATATGAAATTATCAAAGAATTAATAAAAATATTATAGTAAAGTACATAACTAAAAGACAGTCTTTTACTTCCTCTCTTTCAATCTATATGCCTTTTATTCATTTTGATGGGTTTTTTTGTCCCTATGTGCCAGCTATGGCCTAAAGTTTAATGTGTGCATATGGTTAGAGGTCTGTATAGAGAGATATTGTGGCTCATTTCTGAATTTTTGGTTGGAGTATTCTAGTCTGTCTTTTCAGTATCACGTGTTTTCTGTCATCAACACAATCTAATTCATGGACACATGTGTATAGACTTACATACACCCAAGTGGAAGAGACAGCATTCAGAGAAAGAAAAGAAACTAAAGGTGGTGGAAACGAGAGTAATGAAGGAAAGTAAAGATGAATGTCATGTTTTCTCATGTGTAGAGTCTACATTTAAGTGTGTGTGTGTGTGTGTGTGTGTAACGTGAAAGTAGAAGAACTGTTTGTGTGTAAGAAGAGGACTGGGTGGAACATGAGTAATGGAGGGCAATGGAGGTATGTATGAGTAAAGTACAGTGGTAAACATGTGTGAAAATGTCATAACTAATCCATCATTTTGAATATTAAATAAAAATTATAAAAATAATATTAAGATTATATATATTATTGAAAAAGAATTATTTATCTTTTCACCAGTAAGTATGTTTCTAGCGTAGCCAAGGCTGGCCTCAAACCTGTTGGAATCCAGTTGTCTGAACCTTCTGAATGCTAGGATATAGGCATATGCCACCAGACCCTGCTTTAGTATTGGCATTTAAATGGAAATTGTCTTGCATTCCTAGGGTAAACTATGCTTGATATTGGGTATTTTTCATCCATTCTTGGATTCAAATTGCTAAAATTTCATGAGAGAGGTTTGCATCTAATGTTCATAAGGAATACTGGCCAGTAATTCTTCCTATACCATCTTTTACTTCTTCTTAAAAGTAGTGTTGAACTTGTTAACTAAATTGGGAAGTTCTTTCTTTCACTTTCTAAAAAAGCTCTTGTCAGATTGCTGTAGCATTTTGTTCATTGGACATAATTAAATACCAGTTATGCTTGAGGCATTTACTGAGCCAATGAATAACGTATGACATTTCAATGAGGCAAGTTATAATGACTGGTGCAACTTGGGAGACTCAGCCTAGTCCCAACACACCAGCAGATTGCTTGTTCAAATAAGGGGATAAAAGCATTTTTGCCTCTTAAGTCTTGGGAGTGTCAAAATTGTGCCTTATTTTCCTGTGTGTAGTGTCTGGGAAAGGAAAGGATCAAGCTTCTGCTATATGTAACTAACATTAGGTCTTCAATCCCCCCTGCTTTAGGGAACTACGTAAGGCCTTGTCTGTTGTGAGTGCCTCCAAGAAGAAGCAGGGTATACTGATAAAGAGACGCCTGCTTCGGAGACAGAGAAGGATTATGGCTGCTGCCCCTAAATCGCACATTCATGTCAAGAAATTGACTGTGGAAGAAGGAGTTTGCAGTAAGTGTCTTTCACTAGATAGGGGACCTGAACTTGGGGAAGAAGCATGAGTATTTCTGTTACTAGTCCCATCGCTGACTTGCAGTGTGACCTTTAGCAAGAACTCTCTGGTGTGTAAAAAAAGAATCATTGTCAGGTACCAAGTGTTTCCAGGAAGGAATGATTTGGCAAGGCATTGGGGAGCCGAAAAGTTCAATAATAACATGAGGCTTCAGTGTGGGTATGGGGTGTTTTATAAAGGAGATGGTAGGGGAGGAAGTCTCAGTCCAAATGTGACTATTATTTTATAGCTGGAAAGAACACTGTACGTCAGCTCCAGGCCCAGGTTGACACAGCAACCCAGGAGGTAAGAAGAGCCTGTTGCCCAAGGGGGATTTCCCCATCAGCCATTGCCCACACCCTTTCTACTATATCCCGAAGACAGTTTCCATTTCTAACCCTATGACCTACTCCTCTTGTGGCACTGGAAAAATCACTTCTCCCTGGACCTCAGTATTCTCAAATCAGAGTAAAAGGTAAGGCTGGATGGTCTTCAAGGTTTCCACAGCTCTGAATTCTGTGTTCTTATTTTCATACAAAACTATACTCATCCTTTATCTCTCTGTGAACATCTGGGTGCTTGATCCTCATTTTTTATCTCTGCCCCTTCAGGAAAGTTCTCAAGGGCCTGTGCTGCTGAGTCAGCTCCCAGAACCAACATCTGTGCCGTATACTCCAGAGACCATGGGGCAACAACTGACGGTTTCCCTTTCTGGGGAGCCCCATGGGCCCTCTGCCATGGCAAGCATGTGAGTAGGACCAGGAACACCGAATGCACTGCGTTTGCAGATTTCCAACCTTGCGCCTAGTGCCATGGGAGCTAGTAGCATCAGGAGGATTGACAACAGGAAGAAGGAAGCAGACGAGTAGGGGAAGGAGAAATCAGCAAGAGCAGAGGACTCTCAGCTTTGACAATTTCTATCCATGAGGGTCTGGACAAGTGAATATTTTTCCAAGTCTCTGTGTTCCCAGCAAGCGTGTTGGTGAACATAGTCTACATCTTAGTACGAACACAAGGTGTACCACATAGTAAGCCTTCAAAGTGTTGAGAATGTCATTACTTTTTGACAGATGGAAAAGGAAGGTCCTGTTGAAATCTGGGAGCGTTATAAGGAGGGCCACAGGGCCTCAGGGGAATGAACAAAGGACAGCAGGAAAGAATCGCTAGAGGTGAACCTGAATTGTCTTTCATGGCCAGAGGGGATTGGGTAAAGAGGAGGCAAGATGCAACTACTGAAAAGGGATGGTACTCACATGCCTTAGCCACTTTCAGACTAAAACACAGACACTGCGCTTCCTCATCCTCATCTTCACGGTAGCCCAGGGAGGAAAAAGCCAGCACAAAGTATTGTCTCTGAGATGCAGTAAAAGAGGGACTAAAAGGAAAATGAATCAACCAATAGAAAGGGCTTGCCCAAAGCCTGAGGATAAATATCCATGCAATCATTTGGATTCCCAAATCTTGGTATTGCAAATACCTGCTACTCTGTCTACTGGTAGTATATTTCCACGAGAACTTTTAATCCCCTAGCCCTTCCTCTTCTTCTTCCAGGTACCCAAGCCTGATTCTTCAGCCCTGTGCCACTGCTGACTCTATGCTACTGCAGCCACAGGTCCTGGCAAAGACATGGGATTCAGAACAGTGGGAGGCAATAAGCTTTGGAGACATGGACACAAGTAGACTGGGCAGGGCGAGGGGCAGCTGGGAGAAACTGGGTGCTAGAGGGTCACTTGTCATAGAAGAGGACACACGTTGCCCTAGTCTTCATTCTCTCACACCCTCTCTCCTGCAGAGCCCCAGTGCCTCCAACCAGGCTTCGGTTTCTGCTACCTTGGAGTGGCAGGAGATGCTGGAGGCTGCTGAAGCTCTGCTGGCTCTGAAGAATTCTTCGCAGACACGTCACCAGCCCTGTGGCATGCCAGGTATGTAAGGGTATTTGGCAGATGGGAAGCTGTGTGATGACATCACCAGCCCTGTGGCATGCCAGGTATGTAGGGAAGCTGTGTGAGGAGCTATAGGAACCCAGAGTTGGTGGTTTGAACTGTCTTGGAGCCAAGCACTCAAGTTCCTAAGACTGACTTGAGAGATGATGCCTAGGGGCTACTCAGTGACTCTTCAGGTTACCAAAGGTTTTACTCTATAAAAATTGTCCAGTGCGCTGACATCAAGAAACAGGTAGGCTGAGGTCCCTGAGATAGCAAAGTCGTGCTCCAGGGGAGAAAGGTATATCAAGTAGAAAGAATAGAACTGGGTATAATGGTTCCCAATGCATGGTTGTGTCCCAGTGTAGACTGAGATGGACTGGGAGGACATGCACAGGGGATAAGGGTCTGAAATGGAACAAGATCATGATGATGACTTCAGGGAATTCCCCATGTAGATACAGAACCTAGACACCCTTATCAGGCTGAATTTTGCCAGTGAATTTCATTGGCCAACACAAAACAGGAAAGGCTTCATGAGATCAGAGGAGTATTATTATATGGCCGGGGAGGCTGAGATGGAGTCTGGATACTGCTGAGACAAAAACACCAATGGATATTGGTTTGTGGGTAGGAAGCCACTCTGGGTGGACATGCTGGAACAAAAGGCAATTAATAAAGCTTGAGAGATTAATTGTCACTGAGGTCTAGCAGAGTGGGTGATGTAGGCTAGGCCAGCAAATTTTCAGGGTGAGGAGATAGAGAATTTCCTCGACTCAGTGAGGATCATATCTAGAAACCCCAGGTTTGACCAAAAGGGACTGCTGCCTGAGGGACAGTAGAGCTAAGAGCAGAGATAAGGAATTCTGATGGGGATAGGGATATTCCTGGAGACCCAAGAAAAGTAAAGAGAAAGCCGAGGAGAGTATCATGTGTGTGACTTGGCTCTGATCTTTGTCTTTCTGTCTTCAGGTCCTGCTGGAGAGAGGGGACTGCAGCTGGCCAGCCCCTCTATGCCACCCAGGCCTGCCAGCTCTGGTTCGCTGCCTTCTGGACATCTCGATTGCATGTCCCTCTTGACCTAAGAACCCAGACTACGAGGCCTCGCTAGAGCACTGCCTGTTTGATTCCTGTTTCTGAACTTGCAAAATGGCTCCTGTCCAAAGTGCTTAATGTGTTTTTTAAGCATTCAGGTATTTTATAAGCTTTCAGATCCTTTTTATGATATAGGGCAATTACTTGGCTTTCCTATGTTCTTTATCCCCATCCCTTATTTCTTTGGAAGCTGGGGCTTTTTATGTGTCTTATAAAATGCTTTGTGCAATCAAATATGATCAATCAATCAATCTCTCGGTGGGGTTCTGAGTGATAGCAATGCCAGTGTTTTCCTTTGTGTGCACTTGCACACTGATCTGTGCACTACTGTACTGACATACGTATGTGGAAACATGAGTATTTTCACACTGCATATAGATTTGTGTCTACCAAAAATAAATAATTTTATAAGGCACTAAGAAGTATGGGTTGTTTGTTAAGCGGCATATGGTAAATAATCAGTTAGCTAAAAATGTCCTCTATCAAAGCATCAAGCAAGAGGCTTCAAAAGAGCAAATATCAGTCACAATGTCTTTCAGAATTGCACAGCCCCTTGGTTTGTTACCCAAGTCATCCCTGGATGAGGTTCTGCATCCTCTAACAATGTTCAAACTCAGACGGACTGAAATTTCAGCCGGACTTTGTTGATGCACTCGTTCTCCCTCTTTCTTTCCATGCCTTTCCTCATTTCATCACAAGTGATTGATGATGACACCTGTTCCTACTATGCCTTTTTATCCTGATGCTCTGTTCATCAGAATTCTGATAGTCTCCATCTGACGGTGGAAAAGTCAACATGCAAAATCAGTTAGGATATGGAGCAAGACTGAAGAACATCTCATTTCTCTTGTACTCCCTTGACCAATTACATGGATGAATGATCCCTAAGTCCTTTCATTCCCAGTGACAGATGATTAAAGTCAAGTATTTCTGAAGGAGTATGTGAGGAAGGGCCAAGGTCCTGCCATACAGTGACGCCCTCACCACGTGTTGATCCTATAGCTGAGTTATTACTTCTGCATTTGTAGGCACCACTAGGCAGTTTCCCATTCTGAGTGCACAGAGGTGTGTATGGTAAGTGCAATTCTTGTATGATTTTTTTTTTTTTGGTTTTTCAAGACAGGGTTTCTCTGTGTAGCTTTTGGAGCCTGTCCTGGAACTCACTTTGTAGACCAGGCTGGCCTCAAACTCACAGATCCACCTGCCTCTGCTTCCTGCGTGATGGGATTAAAGGCATGCGCCACCACCATCCAGGTTCTTGTATGATTTTTAAACCATTATTAGTATTTAACTTTTTATTTGAAATTTATTTAAGATTTATATTCAGATATTGTATGAAGACGACATCCAGTTATACAGATACCATGTTAAACATTTTCCAAAATAGGTGGCATTCATATTATGATAATCAAGAATACATGAACTCCAAGACCCATGAGAAGTGTAGAGGTCAGTTGAAAAGCCACAGCATATAGGTCATGATAAAAACAAGAAAGAATTCTAGCAATGGGTGTAGGAAAATTTTCGAGTATGTCTCTCTCTGCCCCTATCTCTACTATACATAATGTAGAACAAGTAGGAGAAATCTGGAACACTTAGCCCCTGTACTGGTACTGACATGGTAGATGGGCCTATGGATTCAATGGTCTGGGTTATATAGCAGCTATATGACAAACTAGTTTCTATCCTGCCTGACTTGGAAGGCTGAAGGAAATTGATTGGCCGTTGGAAGCCCCTCTCAACAGGCCAGCAACATTTAGGAGCTGCAGGTCTAAGTGCAGGTACCATGGGAACAAGAAGCTACGAGAGGTTATACAGATGACTGAGCCTCTGGTCCACTGGCGACAGTCTTCCTATATGCTAAGGCAGTGTGCAGTCTTGGAAAAGTGTTCTCTTTAAACCCTCAAATCCCAACACAACATGAAAAGGCATATATATCAACAATTTCAAAAACAAATTAAAACTCCAGAGGTTACACTGAAAGAAACTCAGGACCAGGAGGGCCATCAGAAAGAATTGAAAAAAATCACCATAACCACGTTTGCTAAGTTAGACGAGAACACAGATAAATAGTCAAAACAACGTTCAAAGTAACAAAAAATGGAGACAGAAGTCCAATTTTGAAGCCTCACATCTGATATTTTTGTTTTGCATTTTCATTAGATCTTTTTATTTTATTAATTTTATTTTATGTGTGAGTGTTTTGCCTGATTGTATTCTTATGTTCCACATCGGTGTTTAGTGCCCATGGAGCTTCAAAAGATGGTAGGAGTTCCCCTAGAACTGGAGTTACAGATGGTTGTGAGCCTCCATGTGGGTGATGGGAACCAAATGCAGGTACTCTGCAAGAACAGGTGTCTTCTCTCCAGGCCCTACACTTTCTGATTTTAAACCACAGTATAAAGTTAGTTATCCCAATATTCTGGTATTGGGCATACAAAAAAGACAAACAGTCCAGGAGAATACCATAGTGTCCAGAAATAAATCTCCATCCATATGGTTAAGTGACCTTTGACAGGGGTGCCAAGCCCAGTGGATGAGGGACAGTCCTGCCTCAATAAGACACATTGGAAACTACATAGAGAGAATGCAGTTGGTCCATTACATCATCTAAAAATTACCTAAAAGGAATTAAGACACAAGAAGGAAAAAAAAAGTTGCTGAGTTTAAATTTGTCTGCCTTTTCTCAGAACAAGATGAAAATGAAATATTCCTGCTGTTTTCATATCAGGCCATCTTTGATTATTGAAACCGTTGCTTTAGAAACAATTTAATTTGTGATCAATTGTGATTGAAATAAACTATTTTATAATAGTTTCATATTTACATAATACTTAATAGTACAATGACTCTCCAAATTTGTATAGCAGTTGTATCACTTTTGAAGTAATGTTCACACATATCCATGTATGGGTATTGATCACTTTGTCTGCAAATGGAAGAACAATTTGAATTATTAATTTAATACCTGTGTAAAGCAAGCAGAACAAAACAATACAAGATATAGCATCAATATATGTGGGTTAAGATCCATACCAATAAGAAATGCACCTTTCAGAAGAACACACACAAACAAAACATTAGAAATGTAAATCTTGACACACTTACACATCTATTACAAGAGAATGGAGCAGTGAATAATAGGGAATCAATAAATAACTAAAGTAAAAGATTACATTACACAGTTTGACTACAACCCAATGAAGCACATAAATTATTAGTTTTAATCCAGTCCTTAAATTTTGAAGCCTTGGAATCCAAGAAAGCAGGCAACAGAAAAATCCAGAATTGGAATTCTTCACTGAGCATCGGTTGATCATGTAATTTAGATCATTTTCCCCACTGAGGCAACCCATACACAGGCACTGCTAAAAATGACAGGTAGTAAAAACTCCCCAGGTGAAGATCTGGAGAGGTAAACTGCAGAGGTAAACAGATGCACGTCAGGTGCATTCTAGGTATTTGATAAACTGAGGACCTGATAGTGTTCCATGCACCCTCTTGAGGCCAGTAAGACAAAGGAGGCTGAGCCTGCCTGCGCTCTACTGGACAGCAGGGAACACAGAGGGGACATAGCCTATTCACAGGAGCAGCACTGGGAATCGAGGTGGATCTTAAGAACTTCATCTTTGATGTCATATGAAAGTGATAAAGCTGTGGCCCCAAATCCACAGGAAGCAACAGCTGAACATCTCTAGACGAACTGAAAAAATAAGCAAACCTTCAATAACGTTTATATGTTGTATTAATTACTTTTCTGTTGCTATGATAAAACACCATGACCA
This sequence comes from Peromyscus eremicus, assembly GCF_949786415.1. Taxonomy (NCBI): domain Eukaryota; kingdom Metazoa; phylum Chordata; class Mammalia; order Rodentia; family Cricetidae; genus Peromyscus; species Peromyscus eremicus. The sequence goes on along the minus strand of NW_026734668.1, from coordinate 35,648 downwards.
GGGAATTTAGAGAAGAGTGGGTTTATTTTGGCGTGTGGGTCCAGAGGGTTAAGAGTCTATTATGGCAGGGAAGCATGGCAGCAAGCAGTTGGCCTGGCAGCTGGATCAGGAAACTGAGGGCTCACATCTTGATCTATAAGGAAAAGCAGAGAAAGCAAACTAGAAATGGCCTGAGTCTTTAAACTCTCAAAGACTGCCCCCAGTGACATACTTCCCCCAGCAAGGCCACACTTCCTAAAACTACTGAAACAGTGCCATCAACTGGGGACCAAGTGTTCAGATGCTTGAGACTATGGGGGGACATTTTTCATTCAAACCACGGCATTCCATTCCCTGGCCACCATAGTCCTGTGGGCATATAATAATGCAAAATTCATTTTGTCCAATTTCAAAGGTCCCCACAGCCTTCTACAGTCTCAACACTGTTAAAAATCCAAAGTCTCTACTGAAATTCAAGGCAATTTCTTAATTGCACCCCTGTAAAATAAAAAAAGTAAACTACATATTTCCAATATAAAGTGCCACAGAATGTACATTGCTATTCCAAAATGGAGGACTGGGAGCAGAATAAAGAAATACTGGATCAAAGCAAGACCAAAACCCATCAGGGTAAATGTCAAGTCCTGTAGCTCCATGTCTGATGTTGAGACTTTAATTTCAAAGGGTTAGATGGCCCTACTCCTTCAACTTTGCTGTCCACAACATACAAATCTTTTTGGGACTGGTCCCTATGTTCAGCTCTCTTTGGCCGATATCTCGCAGCTCTAGCATCTCCAGCATCTTGAGATCTCCATCACAACCAATGCTTTAGGTTCACAGATTCACCTAATGGCTTCTCAGGCCTCCATGAAAAGATTCCACTGCCACATATTGCCTGGACTCAGTGAAACCATGGAGGAACATTCCAAAACCCCTTTAATTTTGTATCCTTCATGACTTTAAAGCCAGCATCACATGGACAACACAGCCAAGTTTAGGTGTCATCTTGGGTTGAATGAAATGCTGAAACTGTTAGAAGAACACATAGACATCACCCTACAAGATGTAGGTATAGGAAGGGACTTTCTCAATACAACTCTATTTCCTCAGGTATTGGAGCCAACAATTGACAAATGCGACCTCATAATACTAAAAGGCTTCTGTACAATAAAGGAAATAATCTAGTAAATAGGAAGTCCCTAGAATGGGAGAGAATCCTTGTTTGTTACATATCTGATAGAAGATTACTATCCAGGATATATAAAGAGCTTAGAGCCAAGAAAACAAATGGACTATGGTTCCAAACAATTCTCAAAAGAAGAATAACAGTGGCTAAGAAATATCTTAGCAATTATGGAAATGAAAATTAAAACTACTTTGAGATTTCATCTTACTCCAGTCAGAACAGTTAAGGTAAAAAATAACTGACGGCAAATTCTGTTGAACACATGGGGGATCAGGAGCCCTCATTCATTCTTAGTGGAATTGCAAATTGTTGCCGCCTATCTGGACATCAGTGTGGATAATTCTCAAACACTAAAAACAAACCTACCAAGTGACCCAGCTATACCATTCCTACATATGCCCGCAGGACTGGACATTTTACTCCACAGACACTTTGCAGCTATGTTCATTTCCACTCTATTTACAATAGATAAGAAATGGAAGCAATTTCAATGTGGTTCAACTGATAGATGGCTAATGGAAATGTGGTGCACATACACTACGAGATATTATACAGATGTAAAGGAAAATGAAATTTGCAGGTAAATGGATGGATCTAGAAAATATTATATTGAGTGAGGTAACCCAGGCCCAGAAATAAAAGTGCCACATGTTCGCTCTTATTTTTGCATCCTAGCTCTAAATCTTTAGATGTGAGTATAGCAGTTGGAGTAACAGCAAAAAAAAAGTGTGAAAAGGGCTCATGGGGGCAGAGAGCTCTACAAAGAGAAATAATAGGACATAGGTGCTATGAAAAAGGAAATGGGAAAAATGATGGGGGATGGGAGGGCAACATGGAGAGAGAGGGAAAGACATGGAGTAAAAAAACACTAAAGTTGCTTTAAAAGACTATAGGAAATCATATTATTTTATGTTTACTTAAAATTTTCCACACATATGCACATACATATAAAGTTATGCCACTTGGGGATGACAGTGTTTCCTTAAGAATTGTTAATTATGTAATTAAAAAAAAACTGTGCCAGGCATGTGAAACTTCCTTTTGAGTTGTTGGTCAGGGGAGTCCAAAATTATAAGATATGGCCATTGCCATTGGTTGCCTCCTGAAAATTGAAAGTAAGGCCCCATTACTGAAAGATAGCATATACTTTTGGCAGAGGCATTGGAGGAATCAAGATAGAACTGACATGAAAGCCCCTTCCTGAGAACTAACTCATGTATTACTGGAAGAAGTTGTGCAAGCAGCCAAGGGAGAAGAGCCATCAAAAGTTCCACCCAGCTGTAATGCCTGTGAACCCCAACAATGACCAGAACGACAAGATGTCCCCAAAGGTGCACTATCGATCATGTGGCTAACCCACAGCCATCTAATTGGACTGAAGACTCACTCAATTGGAGGGAATTTATGATTGGTTATGTAAACCTAGACCACTCCTCCTAGCTGGTGAAGCCATGAACTCTAGAAGAGAACCCATTGCTGCTACTTTTCTAAATCAGTATAATTTTAACTGCTTTCTAAATACTTACCCTCAACTATTCACAGATAAGTATAGCTCTAACTCCTCGCCAAAGAAGCTTCCCTTGCAGCAAATGGAGACCATTACAGAAAGTCACAACTGGTCAAAATGCAAAGAACAATGGAGTGTGGAGTTTCCAGTCATAATTGATACATATACATTGTGGAAGAGAATGGGGAGAGACTATAAGAGTCAGGACCAGGAAGGGATGTCTATTGTAAGACAGTGTCTTCTATGTGTGACAAGGAAGCTAATCCAGGAAATCTCAATCATATGATTACAGAAGAAGTCATAAAAATGACAACACTGATTGATATGTGAACATGAATAGGGAAATTCTCACTGTTGGAAGGTATTCACCAGGGACGACTACTTGGACATGGGTTTAAGCCAAGAGAAAGTCTTTATTAGCTGGCTGACAACTATACTGGATGTTTGGGATCCCAGTGTAGCCCCTAGTCTTTCTTAGGGTGACCTCTGAAGCACATAAACCACATTCTGGGTTGAGCTACTTCTGTTAGCAAGAACAGTTAGCCAGAAGAGAACTACACAGGCTGAAAAGAAAGGTTAGTACATTTTGAAACTTTCCCAGAACTATATGGACTTTGATGGATTAGTCCTATATTTTAGTTTATGGCAGGTGGTGCTGTCTATGTGCTGAGTTTTATGGCCTGAGTGGTACTTTCATCATGGAGTCAGTTGTGCTAAAGTCTTGGAGCCTACAAAGTGTGGGACCCTATTACATCACAAGGCTTCACCCTAGAAGAGTTACAGGTAACTAATGGTTGCAGAGAGGGAGAGTTGGTCTTCCCCAGGGCAAGACCCCCTGATAAATTATCCAATTACAAGGGGCCTAAGCACAAACACATACGAGCAAAACTAAATGATCGTAGCATGTTATATGGATAAACTTATGTGAACACACACATATAAAAAATTGTAAATAAAGAATAAGAGGCTATGAATTTGATAAGGAATAAGAGAGACACAGGAGAAGTGAAAAGGAGGGAGACAATGATGGGAACACAGTACTCACATATGAAATTGTCAAAAATTAAAATATTAAAAATATTTTTATTAGCACATTACCTCTTTTTGTATTTGTGCATTGTTTGACCTCTACACACACACACACACACACACACACACACACACACACACACTCATACACACAGGATTCCATAAAGAGACTTGACTTTTCTTTATTCAGTTTACTCTTTTTTCTTCTTTTTTATTTAAAATTTTTTATTCATTTTACATACCAACCACAGATCCCCCTCTCATCCCTCCTCCCGCTGTCACCCCAACCTCCCCCACCCAGCCCAACCCCCACCCCCTCCTCCCAAAGGGTAAGGCCTCCCATGGGGAGTCAGCAAAGCCTGGTACATTCAGTTGAGGCAGGTCCAAGCCCCCCTCCCCCTGCATCAAGGCTCAGCAAGGCATCCCATCATAGGTAATGGGCTCCAGAAAGCCAGCTCATGCACCAGGGATAGATCCTGATCCCACTGCCAGGGGCCCCTCAAACAGACGAAGCTACACAACTGTCTCCTGTATGCAGAGGGTCTAGTCGGCAGTTTACACTTTTATATCTCTTAATAAATAAGTGTATTTTACAAAGGGTGTTGATTGCATTGGGAAAGTGAAAAAAGAAAGGTCATGAATTTGAAAGAGACCAAGGAATTTCATAGAGAAGTATTTGGAGGGAGGAAAGGAAAGTTGGAAATAATTTAATTATATTATGATCTAAGAATGACCCCCATAGGGTTATATGTTGAATGTCTGGTTCTCAGTTGGTGGACTGTTTAGGAAAGATTAGTAAATAGTATGGCCTTATTGGAGAAGGTGTGTCACTGTGGATGGGGGATGGACTTTGATGTTTCAAAAGCCCATGCCAGACAAAGTCTCATTTTTTCTGCTGGCAATTTGCAGTTTGATGTAAATTCTCAGCTACTGCTCTAGACCCATGCTTGCCTGCCTGCTGACACAGTCCCCACTGTGATGATCACAGACTAACCTAACCCTCGAACTTAACTATAAGCAAGACCCCAATTAAACGTATCTTCTATAAGTTGCCTTGGTCATGGTATTTTGTCCTGCTGATAGAACAGTAACTAAGACATAACCCCCAAACATAATAGAAACAATTTTTAAAACTGCAAAAAAAAGTATCAATAATTACCTTCTTTGTGCATTTTAAATTTGAGATGAGGTCTTCTTATATTACCTAGGTTTGACTTGAACTCTTGACTCAAGTGATCCTCTCATTTTAGCCTTAATATTTGCAGGAACTACATGCACCAGAATTTCACTTAGTTTAAACTGTCTCCTTCCAATGTCTGCAGAATACATCTTTACATCAACAGTTTCATTTGTGAAAATGGGCGTATATTCTTCATTTTATATTAGTCTATACAGAGTTCAATTGTTTTCATTTTAGGAGACTACTATTTTTATTTTAAAAACATTGGATGAAAATTTTATACATAAGTACCTTATTTACATTATTTCTACCCATTTCTCTTCCACTGGAACTCCTCCTATACCACCCTAATTTTAATGCACTCTCATATACATATATATCCTACTGGGTCCATTTAGTGTTGCTCATAAGTACATATGTTTAGAGCTTAAATGCTTTATTTCATGTTTTATTCAGTTTCTATGGTTTTCGGTGTTGTGTTTTGTTTTTCTGAGATGGTTTTTCATTTTTCTTAGTGTACAAAATAATGGCTTTCATTATCATGATCATAAATATAGGTTGCTCATATTCATTCTCATTAACCTTTTTATTATTACTTTTATTCTTTGAGATTTGGGGCAATGTATTTTGATCATATTCACCTCCTCCCTACTCCTCCCAGATCCACCCTCTCTTCTCTACCCACCAACCAAGTGGCTTCTTATTTTTTTCATCCATCAAGTGCAACTTGTGCTCCCCATATATTCTCATGGGTTTGGCGTTCCATTGGAGTGTGGTCCACTTACAAGAGGCAACATTCTTAAAGTGCTCCCCCTCTCCTAAGCTCTCAATTGAAAATATCTCCTCAGATAGAGGTTGTGTCCACCTTCTCTCTCTGTGCTGGGATTTTTTTCTGACTCGCAAGGGGTTTGTGCATGCTATACCAATTGCTTTGAGTTCATATATGGAGCTGCCCCACTGTGCCCAGAGGATAATTTTCCTATTATCATCCACTGTCTCTGACTCTTATAGTGTTTCAATCCCCTCTTCCACAATGATCCAACTGTGTACATACCAACAGTTAATATTAACATTGCCCAGGAGGGACACATCTTTAGAAACCCAAATTTGTGATTCTGCAGAAATTTTAGAGCTGTTCGGTAATTTTGGTTATGGTAAATATGGAGAATGAGGAATGTCCAATAATGATATTTCAGCCCTGCTAGAAATTATATTCCATGAATCCTTTTCTCAAATACCAGTAACAAGATGCACCCTAAAATCATCTATGAGAATGGAAAACCAGTCTCCAAGTATTTGTACATCACTGCTGAAAAAGTTGTTTAGGGGAGAAGGGAAGTCAGGAGAGGCCAACTGGCGTTGTCTTCAGAAAGAAACATCTGGAAGATGAACTGTGGCACAAATCCCTTCTTTCATCAAAGCTAATGTTGTGGAAGAAAAAAGGCAGGGTAAAGAATAATGAGGAATGACCCAAAACAATTGAATCACCGGGAAACCTGAATTCTTCCTACAAAGACAGGAGCCCTCACTGTGCAATGGGCTTGCTAAATAACAGATCAGATTTGTGTTGGTGGACCCAGCGGTGTGGCAGATCTTCTTCTGCTCCCTTTCGCTCTCATATCCATAGCTTTGAAACCTTTAGACATAAAACTTGAGCGACTTGGAGATTTACATCTCAATTTTCAATAATTATTTATCAAATCCTCCTGCTGTATTCATGTTGTACATGAACAGAGACCAGTAACATCTTTTATCTGCTGTTCCAATTGCAGGAATATTGTATAATTGTTAATGCTCACAGTAAATCCTAAATTAAAATCAGTAACTATATCTATTACAAAGAGTATCAGCCCATCTTTTCCTCCTTTTCTCTTGAGAATAATCTTGGATTTCTTATTGAATGCCTGCTCACTCCTTTCTCTTCTAATCTGGGTTCCCTCTTCATACAAATGTTTGTGGAGAAATGACTATGTGCTGAGACTCAGCCCCAGCTGGAAACATGATCTCCTTGTGGTTCTTAGAGAAATGCAAGCCTTCAAGCCCTACCATGGATTCATTTTGTCAAGCTTTGAACTGTTTTCTTATACTGAGGAAAACAAAAATTTAAAAAAATTATATAATTAATCAATTTAATTGTAATAAAATCATCAAAGGACTTGAAAAAGATTGAATGTATTCCCTTCTGTAATGTGTTCACAAAAAAAAAAAGGTGAGAGAGAAGGAAGCCAAGAACTCACTATATATCCCACATAGGCCATCCTCCTGCCTCAGGCTCCTGAGTACATGGGATTATAGACCTTTACCATTAGGCCAGCATACGCATACACTCATTCATTGTTTTCAAGGTGTTTGTTATTTATCGTTATATGCAATTGTCTTCTCTCACCCAGTATTTTAGTGTACTGAAGAAATATTTACTCGTGTGGGTATGAGGACAGAATTTCCAGAAGCTAAATTTTAATGAAATCCAAAGAAAGATGGTTCATATGTAGCCCTGGCCTTTTGTACTTGGTTCACTGAACCTTCATGCTCTGAAATTCCTTTCTAACAGACGATTGGAGGACATGCAAAACTCCTAACTGATTTTCTGGAACAAAAGTAATGCACAATTATAGCATTATGGAAGAGTAATCAACGAACTGCTGTTACCTTCCATAAACAGCATAGTCCTTTGCAACATCATATGAAAATCACTTTTAAAATAAACAAAACAAAAAGGAGTAGGATAAATTTTTTAAATGTAGTGGGGCAGGTAGGAGAATTTAAATATGGACTGCCTGGCAACCTGGCTAATACTTGCATTTAACGACTTTTCTTGGTGAGATACTGTTATTGTGCTGGTCTGGGGACACAACACAGTTCTCAGAAGATGCATGCCAAAATTATTTAGGGGAAGCTTCAATCTCTACAAGAACCCAGTGAAACAAGCCAATGTGAGTATATGGTTTAGATAAAAGAGTGTTCGCTGTATTTGTCTTCAGCTGTGTCTTCTCGGGCTAAAAACGGTGGGGGAAATGGATTGTTCCCCCAATTGTGGAGTTGCACGTGAACACTCTTAGTGAGCTTTGCTTGAAAATCACCGGGGAAATACGGAGATCAGAGGACATACACGAAAGGAGATTTGCAGGGAGTTATTAAGGATGTCTGTCAGTGGAAGAAGGGTAATTGCTGTCCTCTCTCCCGGCACTGGTTCTCGAAGGTTGTCCCCGGCCCCAAATGCCACCACCATCAGCAGGAAGAACAGAAAAGTGGTCCAAGATCAAACTCTGCTTCCCACACGTGGCGCTCTAATCTGAGACTACAAATATGGCGCTCAACACGGTGTGTTAAAGAACCATTGTGAGCTCGCCATGGGGCTCCTGTCTATAATCCCAGCACACAGAAGGCCAGGGCGAGTCAGAGGACAGCCTGGGCTACACAGCAAGTTGAAGACCACCGTGAGCTACACAGCGAGACCATTTTTCAAAAGAATTTTTAGGAGCTAGAGAGATGGGTGGGCTGTCCTGGAGGATCTGGGTTGGATTCCCAGCACCCACGTGAAAGCTCACAAACATTTGCCACAAAATTGGGTCCCAGACGGTCCAACAAGCTCTTCCAGCTCCTGAGATCACTGCACTCTTGTGGTGCACAGACATGCATGCACGAAAGTCATACACACGGAATAAACCAGTAAATCTTTAAATACATTTTAAAACAAAAAAAGAGAAAGAAAAAAATAGAAACCTAAGAAGCTACAAGCATCATGAAGTTGGGAAATATTCCAGGATCGCTGCTCTAAAGAAATCTATATAGGGGCTGTGTACACATTATTCATAGTTGCCTGAAATTAACCAAAACACGGTTGGAATGTGGGTTGCGTGTGTGTGGCTGCACACTCCCCTGTGTATGTGCGCGTGTTGGGGCCAGAGATGGACTTTGGGTGTCTTGCTCAATCCCTCTTCACCTTCTTTCTTGAGACACTGTGTTTCACGGAACCTGGATCTCACCGATTTGCTTCGACAGGCAAGCAAGCCCCAGGGTTCCTCTTGTCTCTGCCTCCCCAGTGTTGGGATCGCAAGATCCTTCCTCCACAATCAGCATTTTATATGTGTTCTGGGGTTCAAACTCGGGTCCTCGTGGTTACTACGTACAGACTGAGATATCGCTCTGACCGCCACAGGCTGACATTTATTTTTTATTTTTTTTATTTTTTATTTTTTTTGGTTTTTTCAAGACAGGGTTTCTCTGTGCAGCACTGGCTATCCTGGAATTCGCTCTGTAGGCCATGTTGGCGTTGAACTCACAGAGATCGGCCTGCCTCTGCCTCTCCGGTGCTGGGAGTAAAGACATGTGAGACGCCCGACGCCCGCCTTAAGCCCCCACGTGCTGAACTTTGGAAAGGCGAGCAGGAGCTTTGCAAGCAGATATGCTGAAAACACTGGCACATCAAGTTTCCCACGAAAAGGAGGCAACGCAGGTAAACACCACTAGAGAGCAGAAGTCTGGTTTCTCTCCCCAGAGACACTGGGTGCTGGGGAGAACTGTGTAGATCACAGAGCAGCCATAAGGTGGCGACAAAGCCAGTGTGAGGGGAGGAACTCTGCAAGCTCATTGGTCCAGAAGCAACAAGTGCTGAGGAGGGAAAAAGAAGCTCGGGCAGCTCATTGGCGGGAAACTGAGTTGGCAGAGGAAGGACCTGCATCTTGCCTCAGAACTCAGCTCCTCGCTTCTGATCCGCTGGACACTGAGGTAACCACGGGCTGGCATCCAAAATAAGATTTGCACATTCCTCGGCCTGTTCTCCCCCTTCTCTGGCGTCTCTGGGAACCCAGTTCCTTCAGCTTTCTGCCTCCTCGTGCAAGTGTACCAGGGCAAGGCCAGAGAGGCGAGGCCAGAGAGGCGAGGCTTGTCCCGCCTAGCCTGCCCACTCGTGGAGGCTATGGCAGAAGGCATGAGTTTTCCTGACAGCAGAGAGTAGGCTGTCCTGAGAAAAACAGCCCGCTGAGGAACTATCTCCTGGCTTGAACGGGGCATAGCATTTCACGCTGGGCCAAAAAAAGATTTTTTTAAAAATTTTTTTTGGTTGCAGAAAAATGCTGGGGGAAAAGGAGGATACAGGAAGATAGATGTAAGAGGTCCAAGATTCTAGAGGACAACAATCTTTTGTTAATTATTTATGGGTTGTTAAAATAATATAAATATTATATATTAAAAATATATTTATTAAAATTATAGATATTAAATATCTATAATTATTTATTTATTCTTGTCGTTGTTGTTGTCTTTACTGTGGTTACTACCAGAGTCAAGTTGTCCCGGTGTTATGAGTTGTCATCAAACTCACCATTCTCCTGCCTCAGCCTCCTGTGTAGTGGGATTTTAGGCAGGAGTCAGCCAAGTTGGCTTGGGTAGAACATGATTTCATGAGGAGCATGGGGTCAGTGAGTTCCAAGGAGATAAAAGGAATTATTAAGATTAAAATGGGGCTTACGGATAAACCATAATCCAGGGAAAAGGGAATACGTGGCACCCCGTGAGCTAATGACCAATTTCATTCACTTCCATGTGGGTGGTCAGAAGTCAAGTTAAAGTCAGGACTTTAGGGAGACATTTCAAGGTGGACCCATAAGTCAGGAATAGCACTTGGCTTTGGCAGGACACAGAAGGAAGCAACAGAACAGGGAGTGGTGGTTGCACAAGAAGGTGTGTGTGTGTGTGTGTGTGTGTGTGTGTGTGTGTGTGTGTGTGATGGTGAGCAGGGAAAGGCACGATCAGGCTTCTGTGAGGCTTAGGAGAGCAGATTGTTAGGAGAAGGTGTTGTGAGAGAGGGACTTGTGTGAGGGAGATTCTGAGTAATCAGGTGAGATCAGGTTAAAACAAAAACCATGGTAAAAAGAAGGGAGGGGAAACTGGTTCCAGAGATGGCAGGATGGAGGACAGGAAGATTCTAGGCACCAGAGATAGAGTTATCTGGTGGTAGAGGAAGTACACTGGGGGTAGGAATTCCAGTGGCCATTTTGGTGGCCTCCCCTAACCCTAGAGCCACGGAACACAGAACTTGAAAGACATTCTGTTTTCTAGTGGACTTGCGACTCCAACTTAACATTGAGTATGGGACCAGATCACCAAAAGGGGGGGGTTCAAACTGGGTCCCAGAGAACCCATAATTTGCTCTGACTGTGCCATGCCCATGGAATCAGAACAAGTCGGGGGCGAAACAATTTTCTGCCTCTTCCAGACCTATAAGTACACCTTCTCAGGAGTCTACTATCTCTAGGGGAGAGGTCAGGCCTCCTGTATGTGTGACTAACAGGACTCTTTCAATCCCCTATTTCAGGGAGTGTGGTGGAGCCTTGCCTACTGTGGTTTCTGTAAAGAAGGACAGTGTACACAGAGAAAGAGGCATCTCTCTTCAGGCCTGAGAAGAACAATGGATGCTGACCCCAACTCTCATGTGGATGCTGAGCAGTGCCCCGCCAAGTCACCAGGCATGGGTGAGTGTCTCTGGCCAGGGAGTGGGGGGGTCTCCGTTTGGCAGCAGTAATCCTAAATGCTTCTGCCACCAGCCACGCCACAGCCTTTCCACTTGACCTTGGGCAAACCCTCCCCAGCCCTTAACCTGTCCAGGTTTAAGGGGTCCTATCAGTGCCAAGTATCACACGCTTACAGAAAGGAGAGGCGTTGTGGGTGGGGTATTGAAAAAACTGATGGTGACCAGAGTCCTCAGATGGAGGGTCGGTGCTTTTTCGGGAGACTGTGGTGGGAAGGGAGGTTCAGCCCAGCTCTGCGTGGTCTTTTACAGATGGGCAACAGGGTATCATTTACCAGCCTGAAGTCCCGCCTCACACAGTTCCCCAGCAGGTAAGAAGAATGAGTTGCTCCAGGGAGGATCTGCACGGCAGCAGTCATTGTCCAGACGATTTCAACTTGTCCTAAACTCTGAGGCTCTAGCACCAGTCCTGTCTGGCCCTTGCCTTGGACCTTGGGAAAATAACTTCACTTTTGGTCTCAGTATCCTCCCTCACAGGAAAAACCCAAATGGTGAGACTGTGCAGTTGGTCACCAAAGTCTTGAGAGCTCTGCCGTTCCCCATGGCTGTGACCAGGGTCTTGAGAGCTCTGATGTACTCCATGGCTGTGACCAGGGTCTTGAGAGCTCTGCCATTCCCCATGGCTGTGACCAGGGTCTTGAGAGCTCTGCCGTTCCCATGGCTGTGACCAGGGTCTTGAGAGCTCTGCCATTCCCATGGCTGTGACCAGGGTCTTGAGAGCTCTGCCAATCTCCATGGCTGTCACCATTTTAAAACATTCCCATCCCTTCTGTCTTGGTGGTCAGACCTGATCTTCAACATGGATGTCTGTCCTTGCAGGAAAACTCCCAGGTGCCTGTGCTGCTAAACTGGCCCACAACATTTTTACCTGTGAACAGTACTCCGGTGACTTTGAGTCCTCAAATGATGATTTCGTTCTCATGTGACCACTGCCAGCCCGTGACTATACCCTGCTTGTGAGTACAAAAAAGACCATGGAGCCAGCTGTGGCTTAGGGTGCTGTGTCAACACTCCTGCCTGGTGCTGTGGGGCGGGGGTGGGGGTAGGAGCAGCAAGAAGGAAGACCAAGACGGGGAGGAAAGAAGAGGAGCAAGAGGAGAAGGAAGGAAGGAAGGAAGGAAGGAAGGAAGGAAGGAAGGAAGGAAGGAAGGAAGAAAGGAAGGAAGGAAGGAAGAAAGGAGGGAAGGAGGGACGAAGGAAGGAAGGAAGGAAGGAAGGAAGGAAGGAAGGAAGGAAGAAAGAAAGGAGGGAAGGAGGGACAAAGGAAGGAAGGAGAGAAGGAGGGAGGGAGGGAGGGAGGGAGGGAAGGAAGGAAGGAAGGAAGGAAGGGACCAAAACGTATAGGGGATGACACAGCCATATTTCGGCCTAACTTGCAGACAGGATCCTCCCTGATTTGGTATTTTCTATATGACATGCTTGGGAAAGAGCTTTCTGAGCTGTTCACTCCCTCTGGGCATGTCTGGAAAATATCCTACACAGGAGCAATAAAGAGGACAAGCTCACTGCATGCAGCAGGCAGTGGCAGTCTAAATGTTGAGACAATTCACCCACACTGAAGTGAACGGACACGAGAGAAGTTTCTGCTGAAATGTGGAGGCTTAATTGGAAGGCCGGGGAAATGTTCCAGGCCAGCAGAGAATGTGTCTGCTAGATGAGCTTGGCTTGTCCTTCATGACCGGTGGGGAGTGGGCAAAAATGGAGGCAAGAGCCAGTCTCTGAAAAGGAGCATACTCACATCTTTCCTGGTGCCGTGCAGATCAGAATGGCTCTTGGTCATCTTCAGTGTGCCCGGGAAGGAAAGAGTTCACAAAAAGTACTGTCTAGAGGAAGATCTACGGAAGGAGGTTGGAAGGAAAACGGGTCACAGGGGAGGAGGATTACTCCCAGGCCCAGTGGACGGATGCCATTTGCCCTCCTGTCCACAGTCATTCACATTCCCCCCAGCCTGCTCTTGCAGAGCCCCTGGCTCTCCATGTGTACTCTCGGTAGTTGTCATCCAGAGTGTTTCACCTCCTGGCTTCTCCTCTGCTTGCTCTCAGGTTCTCGAACGTGCTCTTGCAGCCCTGCATCAACGCTACCCCTCCTGGACTGCCGGCACAGGTACTGGTAAATGAGTGGGGTCGAGGTCTTTGGACGGGATGGGCTCTGTGGAAATCGGAGGAGAAGCTCATAGAGATGGCTGTTTGGTAGAAAGGAACGGAGGCTGAAGAGTCCGTTGTGGTTGGGTGTCTTGTCAGAATTCACTCTCTCACATCTCTTCCTTTGCAGGTCTCCAGCATCTGTTTCCAGGGCCCTGAAAATGCCAACCAGGCTCCTGTCATCTCCAACCAGATCAATGATGTCTCCAACCAGAGCCCTGAAGTCTACACCCAGCTCCCTGACACCTCCAGCCTGGTCCCTGAAGTCTACACCCAGCTCCATGACACCTACAACCTGGTTCCTGAAGGCACCACCCAGCTCTCAGGTGTCTCCAACCAGGGTGCCCTCTCTGCTGAAGTGGATAGGCAGAAGGTACTAGATGCTGCCGAGGCCCTCCTGATTCTGCATAACTCCCCTCAGGCCTGGCAGGACACTTGCAGCACATCAGGTAGCTGGCTCCTTGAAGGAGGAACGTGGGGTGGATAGGGTGGGGAAACTGGAGGGCGTTGTGCTGAGATACTGGTAGCTAGAGTGGGTGGTTTCATCAGCCTGGGGGCCAGAGCCTCGAACTCTTCGGTCCGATTGAGAAGTGGCACCCAGGTTCTACTCGGTGCATCTTGGTTTAGCAAGTGCTTTGCTCAACAGTAGAGGGCCAGCACCCCGAAGTCGAGAAAACTGTGGGGCCTTCCAGTGGCAAGTTCTTTCCGGAGGGCAGGCGGCATATGACGTGGAAGCAATAGCACCGGGTGGAATGACTCCCAGCCCATAGTTGTGCCCCAGTCTGCAGCAGCCTGAGAAGGCCTGGGAGGCTAGGCACAGGGGATGAGGGTCTGGAACGGAGGCAGAGCATCTTGCTGACTGGGACATTTTCCATGTGGACATGGCACGTGGATGCCTCCCCAGGCTGAATTTTGCCAGCAAATCTCAAGTCCGTCAAGGAAGAGGTTTGTGAATTGAGAGGAGAATTTCATAGCCAGGGAGGCTGGAAAGGAAGGCTTCTGAGTAAAAATGGCCAAGGAAGAGCACTGTGTGAGTGTGAAGCCACTCTGGGTGGATATCCGGGAACACGGGATGCTGAATGAAGCCCGAGGGCTTGCTTCTCACAGAGGTCTGTCTGGGTGGGCGATGTAAGCTGTGCCGGAAACTCTGGGGCCGGGGGTGAAAGATGGAGGCGTCTTGTCAGAGCCAGGGTCTTACGCAGAGATCTTGGGCTTGACCAAAAGGAAACGCTGGCTGGGACTGATGGTGGCACCTCTGCCAGAGAGAAGGAATTCAGGTAGGAACAGGTCTGTTCATTGGTCCCGGTGAAAACCTGAGACCGTTTGGTCCACGGCGTTATGACTGGAGAGCCAGGCAGGGACGTATTCGTGATCCGACTTTGCCCTTGCGTTTCTTTCTGCAGGTCCTGATGGGGAGTGAAGACCACAGCTGACCTGCCTCTGGAATCCCCCTCAGCCTACACACTCTGCTTCACCGAATGACAACTGGATGTCTTGATAGCACCCTGCTCTGGCCCTAAGAGAGCTGAAAAGCTGGTCTGCCAAGCACTAGACTGCCTGTCAAATTCTGTTTCTGAGTTTGCAACAAAGTTCCCGTCCAAACTGCTTATTTCCTTTTCTTAAGCCTTTAGGCATTTTGTGGGCTTCTGAAACCTATCTTGAGGTAGGGTCATGACTTAACTGTGGTTGTATATTCTGGACCTTGCATCCCCCTGCCACCCCTTTTTTGGTTTTCTTGTCTTCTTGTTTGTTTTCGTTTGTAGGACATGGATTTTTCTGTGTGTCGTCAAAGCTGCACTGCGCAACAGACTGTTAACGGACTGTTCACAAGGTTCTGAGCCCGTAACTATGGCAGCATTTTTTGTCTCTTCATTGTTTGCATACTTGAATAATCCTGTATGTCTTTGGATATGTCAGGATGCATCACCTGCGTCTAGTAATCTGTGTGTGAACACAAATAAAGTTTCGTTGTTGTACAGCACCGAGAAGTATAGGCTGACTCTTTAAAAAAAAGGTACGCCAGATGTTTGTGAATACTGCCTTCTTTTCTCAGGCACTAATATAGCCAGCAGTTTATTATTTGTTCTGTTAAGGCACCCACATCATCAGGCATCAGGGAAAAGGCTTTGCCAGAGGTGCTTACCAACTTGAGCCTGTGTAGCAAAACCTCCAAAGAGGACTTTCTGCTGTCCCATGGCCTATCAGACTTTACTATGTGAGCAGAGGGAATTGGGGTTTGGGCGGAAAGCACATCATTCCACCTTAGGATGTGTAGATTACTAGTAAGACTGTTAGTCTTAGTAAGACTGTTAGTCAAAGCTGTTAGTGCCACATGTCAGGTTTGTCGCAAAAGTTCCAACCGCATCCTCCCTTTGCTCCCAGGATCTAGTCCCCTGGGACTCTAATTGTGTGGTGTCAAGAATCCCATCTTAGTCATTAAGCTGCATATATCATTGTTCTTTCCACTTCCACACTGATTATGGTTTTAGATTTCCCTGCTTCACACCATCAAACTCAAAAGTATTTCAGCTTTGAAGTGAAAACGATAAACCCGTTGACCACGATTTGGAAGTAATTTGGCCCTGTGGTTTTGCGTTCAAATCTTTACACTCAATGCAACTGAGCGTATTTAAGGCATGATACGGTAACGCAGTGCAGACTTGACTGCAAGAGCCTTTTTCCATCATGACCAGAAATGGCTCCAATTTGCAGAATTCTCTATGAACCAGGAAAATTGTGAGTCTGTGCACAGAGAATCCATCTCTGGCAACAGCCTTTTAAGAAGGTGAATATTGCCCAGTGCTGCATCTTGAGACGCTTTCTGCACATGTTCCCTGGCTTCTTGAGAGGAATCCATTAATGAACGCAGGAAGGCCTTTAGCTCAAAACATCTTGTATAAAGCAAGGCAACTCTCATCCTGGTGAGATTTGAGAATGTTTCTGGCCTCCTTTGAACCTTCTTATTCATCTCTGTGTTTCCTTGTTCATTTGTTTATTTAGTCTTCTCTCGTGTATGATCCCTAGTGAACTTTCCCCTACCCTCTCCTCCAAATCCTCCCGCGCACCGCAGTCCCCCACCCCACCCCACCCCCACTTCACCCCTTCAGAGACAAACAGGCCTCCCAGGGATATCAACCAAACATGGCATATCAAGTAACAATAAGACTGTGTACATACCCTCATATCAAGGCTGGAGGAGACAACCCAGGAGGAGGAAAGGGGTCCCATGAGCAGGCTAAAGAGCCAGAGCCAGTCCCCACTCCCACTGTTAGGAGTCCCACAAGAACACCAAGCTACACAACCATAACATATATGCAGAGGACCTAGGTCAGACCCATAGAGACTCCCCGATTGTCAGTTCAGTATCTGTGAGCCCCTATGAGCCCCAGTTAGTTGACTCTGTGGGCCGTGTTCTTGTGGTTGCCACAATTCCCTCTGACACCTACAATCCTTTCTCCCCCTCTTCTGAGGTATTCCCCAAGTTCCACCTAATGTCTGGCTGTGGGTCTCTGTCTTAGTTAGGGTTTCTATTGTTGTGAAGAGGCACCATGACCACAGCAACTCGTCTAAAGGAAAGCATTTCATTGTGGCGGCTCACTTACACTCCAGAGATTCAGCCCATTATCATCATCATGGTGGGACGTGGTGGCATGCAGGAGGACACGGTGCTGGAGAGGTAGCTGAGAGTTCTGCATCTTCTGCAGGCCAAAGGACATGGTATGATACAGTGGGTGTGGCTTGAGCCTATCTGAGACCTGAAAGCCCACCTCCAGAGTGACACATTTCCTCCAACAAGGCTAAACCCACTCCGACAAAGCCCACACCTAATAGTGCCACTACCTTTGGGGGCCATTTTCTTTCACACCACCACACTCCACTCCCTGGCCCACAAAGGCTTGTGCCACATCATAAGGCAAAAATGCATTCAGTCCAACTTCAAAAGTCCCCATAAGTCTATCACAGTCTCAACACTGTTTAAAAGCCCAGAGTTCAAAGTCTCTTCTGAGATTTGTGCAGTCTCTTAACTGGGATCCCCTGTAAAATCAAAATAAAAGAGCATATCACACACTTCCAACATATAATGGTGTGGCGGTGTCCTGTGAGGTTCCCTTTGGGGCGGGCGAGGGGTTGGGGAGGGGTAGAGTACGCACATCGTCAAAGATACAGACTCTGGGAGGATGTTGAAACAACAAGCTCAGTTTATTCGGGAAGAGGCAAGCCTTAAAACCCTCCACCTCCCCACCCCCCCACCCCCCTCAACACCCCCCACCCCCAACCCCCCCACCCCCCCACCCCCCACCCCCCCACCCCCCCCACCTCACACCCCCCACCCCTCTGCTCAGGGGAAGGTCTGATGAATATGCATCTGCTGCTGTAACATGGCTGCCTCTCATTGGCCCAGGTCATCTCAGATCATGTCTCTGTTGATAAGGCTGTTGATAAGGCCCTTAGGCAGACCCAGGTTGGCTCTCAGGAAGTATCTCACGCACATGCTCTCATTACCAGTTTGGGCTGGCTGACCCTCAGGCCTTTTAGGGCTGAGTCATCCATCCCACATAATGGCACATCATATCCATCACCATACAGAAAACCTAGGGTAGGGAGCATAGTGAGGAAATACTGGACCAAAGCAAGACCGAAAAACAGCTGGGCAAACTCCAAACTCTGCATCTCCATGTCTGATGTCACAGTGCTCTTCAGATCTGCAACTCCTTTCAGCTTTGTTGACTGCAATATACTTCTCTCTCTTGGGCTGCTTCTATTCCCTATTAGTAGCTCTCCTTGGCAGGTATCCCACAGCTCTGGCATCTTCAACATCTGGGGTCTCCAAAGCAATCTAGGCTTCTCCTTCACAGCTTCACAGGATGGTCTCTCTGTGCCTCCAATTCAGCGACACCCCTGACATGTGCCTGCCTCAGCGGCTTTCCTTAGTCATGGAGGAATGTTCCATAACCCGTTTTCGATCCCTAGAGCCAGAACTAAGTGACTGCAGCTGCCAAGTTCTGCTGCTTGCTGGGGCTGGAACATGGCCCCTTCATTTAATTACATCTTCACCAACTTTCTGTTTTCCATGGTTTCCTTCACTGCCTGGGCTTGGCTGTCTTGGAACTCGCTCTGTAGACCAGGCTGGCCTCAAATCAGAGATCTGCCAGCCTCTGCCTTCTGAGTGCTGGGCTTAAAGGCGTGCACAACCACACCCAGTTCTAAGCTTTCCTTTAACTCCTTTTCACAAGTCAGAAACTTGGCTGGGTGAGTTCTTGCCCTGAGGTCACCACTCCCTTCATTCCATTTCTTAATCTGTTTATCTCCGTGAACATAGGACTTAGCTCCATTCCATTTCCCGGTGATCCTTTTCTCCTCAAATTTTACATCTTGTAATTTTCCATTTAGCTTGCTCCAATTCATTAGAAATCTTCATTAGAGTTATTACGAAAAACCACTTGACAGAGTCTATACTAGGTTTTTCCTGAGATTTCCTCTGGCAAAGGAATGAATGCAAAACTCTTGACTTAGCCTCAGGCGGGGACATCTGTGGACAAGGACAAAAGGCAGCCACATTCTTCACCAAGATGTCACAAGAACAATCCTTAGGCCAAATATTAATATTCTTCTCTGGAAGCCTGTAGACCGGTTTTCTAAATGGTCTTATTAAGTAAAAAACACAGAGCCCAATATAGGGGTGAAAGCCTTAGAGATCAGGGAAACAGCGAGAGCCACCAGCGAACCTTAACTCACCACACCACCATAGCTTCCCAAGAGAGCTACTTGCTGTCTACCCAGGCTTTTGTTGCCTTGCTGTTCTTCCCTCTCATTGGCTCTTAGCCCAGCTACCTGGCTTCCTTGTTACTGCCTATCTGTACAGACCTCCAGGTCTCTGTGGTCGGTACTGGGATTAAAGGCGTGTGTCACCACGTTTGGCTGTTCCCTAGTGTGTCCTTGAACACACTGAGACCCTGCCTGCCAAGTGATCGGATTGAGGGCACATGCTACCACTGCCTGACTTTTGCGTTAATGGCTTGCTATTGCCTCTGATCTCCAGGCCAACTTTATGTATTAACATACAAATAAAATATCACCACAGAACCCCTGGAGCCAGGCCCCAACAGTTCCAATCATCCTTCGCACCACTGTCTTCCATGCTCCTCCTTGAATGGCCCATTAAGCATCACTTAAAGCATTCCACTGCTTTCTGAACCCAAACTCCCAAAATTCATATTATTCCAAACAAAAACATCATCCAGTCTATCAGGGCAATACCCCAGTCCCTGGTAACAACTTCTGTCTTTGTCGGGGTTCCTATCGCTATGAAGAGACACCGCAACCGTGACAACTCTTAGAGAGAAAAACATTTCACTGGGGCTGGCTCGCTTACAGTTCAGAGGTTCAGGCGGTTATCATCTTGGTGGGACATGGCGGCATGCAGGAAGACATGGTGCTGGAGAAGGAGCTGAGAGTTCTACACCTTGTGCATCCATTGGGTGTGGCTTGAGCATATCTGAGACCTGAAAGCCCTCCACAGAGACACACTTCTTTCTTCCAAATCATTTTCTTTTCTTTTCTTTTCCTTTCTTTCCTCTTTTTTTTGTTTTTTGTTTTTTGTTTTTGTTGTTGTTGTTGTCGTTGTTTTTCGAGACGGGGTTTCTCTGTGTAGCTTTGTGCCTTTCCTGGAACTCACTTGGTAGCCCAGGCTGGCCTGGAACTCACAGACATCCGCCTGGCTCTGCCAGCAAGCGGGGTGGGGGGATGATGAGGCATGGGTGCTGTGGGGAGTGCCTCCAGACGGTCTGCATGGCAGCAGGACCTCTTGAGCGGCTTCTCTAAGAAGATGTGCCCTGGCCCAGCCAAGGCTGCACCAGCGACCCCAGAGAGGAGTCAGTGACCACCAATCAGATCTTCCTTGCCTGCGTGCGTGCGTGCGTCGTTCTTCAGTCCTGTACTGACGTTCCGAAGAAATACAGAGCCAGTGGTGCCCACTGTGCAGAAGGCAAGGTCACCTGGATGCTCCTGAGCTGAGGCTCTCTGCCATGCCGCTGAGTCCCCTTTCCTGCCTGCCTCTTGTTTTTGGCACACGTGATTTACAGCAATGGCATCCAATCCTGCTTTTCTTTTTGTTTCTGAGGCTCTGAGCCTCTCGTATTATCGCTCTGGTGGAGGAGAAAGAAGTCGGGAAACTTACCGAGAGTGGGCTGCTGTGCAGTGAGGCTTGGTATCTTCCGCCTGTGCCCACTTGTTCTTGCATCCTTAACTGTGCTGAAAGCAGCACCAGTGCCCACTAGAGGCCGCCACCCACGCCCTGTATTACCAGGCTCCTGGACATGAGCCCAAATAAACGTCTCTAGTTCACAAAGGACCCATTTCAGGTATTCTCTTTTGGTATCAGGAAACGGACAAGGGTAGAAACTGACAGGTGACATTGTGGCTTCAACCGTATTTGAAAATGCAGAGGTGGCTTTGGATGTCAGTGATGGTTAGATGGGCATAGTTTTCATGTGTGCCTGAGAGGCCTGTACCACTGTGAGTAAAGAAATAATCAACCAGGTGTCCTGACAGCGTCTAGAAGGAACGATTTCCAGACCGTGTATCCTGGAAGAGATAATATCAGAATGTGTACGCGTAACTAAGGGTGCGCTGTAACAATAAATAAACCTAGATTGAAAACTGACAAACGTCCTGAATAGATGTATGTATGTATGTATGAATGTGTATGTGTATATGGATATGTGTATGTATACAAATAACCAATGGGCATATGAAGAAAAGTTCAACGTCACAAACTGTGTTAGGCTGAGTTTTCTGGAGGAACAGAACTAGAACATTTCTGTCTGTCTGTCTGTTTGTCTGTGTGTGTGTGTGTGTGTGTGTGTGTCTGTCTGTCTGTCTGTCTGTCTCTGTCTCTCTCTGAATGTGTGTGTGTGTGTCCACACATATGGAGGCCAAAGGACATACTTGGGTGTCATTTTCGGACTGCATCCACTGAGAGACTGAATCTTTGTGACATGGTTCTCTCACTGGCCAAGAGCTGTCCAAGTAGACCAGGCTGGCTGGTCTATGAGTGCTGGGGACTCACCTCTCCCGGTCTCCCCAGCTCTAGGATTACAAGGGCACATTGTCATGACTGGCTTTTAGTATGGGGTCTGGGGAATGAATCCTGTCCTCATGTGTGTAAGTCAAGCTCCCTCCTCAGCCCTGCCCTCCACCCCCACTCAGACAGTTCTCCAATCATGTTTACTCGGGGTGGTCATTTTGTCCATGACACTTAGTATCTCTTCTACACAGCTGTCCCTTTCTGCCTTCTACCAATAATTATTCCATTCCTATCCAAGTCCCCCCATTCCCTCACTCAGTATCATTAAAAGTTTCAATAATTAAAATAATCTTAAAGTTAAAAAAACTGCTTAGCTTACCTCTCTGCAGATAGGTCAAAAGTGGACTGATTCACACCACCCACAAAAAGGACGCTGCTAGGTGCCTAAGAGCTCCCCCAAACCCTTCCCATCAGAAGCAGCCACCATGAGCCTCAATGGCTGCTACGCTTGTCCCTCGGGATCTCATGGGTTTTTTTTCCCAGATCCCCTGTGAGCATCAAGATCAACAGATGATCGAGCCCCTTATGCAGAACAGACGGAAATTGATCCACCTCTGTGCTACTTGAAAAATTTAACAGCGTACGTGCAGGATTCAAAGGAGTTAGGGAATTGTGAAGGACCTCTGTCCCACAGGTCTGTACACATTCAGTGCTGATGAACTTTATCCCTGAATACTCTGCGTGTGTGGGTACGTGAAGTTACAGTCGTAGTACTGCACATTTGGATGGACTGTTTGTATTTTCAAACACAGGAAGGAGCTGGAACTTCACTGTCCAGCTTATAGAAAAGTTCACTAAAAAATAAATGAACAGCCCGGACATAAAGCAGCCAACGTAAAGCCAGGCAAAGGGGACTACAGACTAGCAGTTCTGCTGTTGGAAGCAGGTGCCACCATGCCCTGCTTTGTCCCCCTGGGCTATAGGGGTCAAACTTATTTGGTCCTCTAGTGCAGCCAGCACTGTAGCTACGGAGCGCCCTCTCCAGGCCAGATGGGACTCACTGTGTTTGAGGAGACCTCTCTAAGGCGACGCATGTGTTCTTAAGGAAAAATGTGTCTTTGCTACTTGCCGTGGTATTGCTTCCCAACCCTGAGAAATGAGGAAAGGTTGTTTCAAGACATAAAGGCCTTCACTTATTAGGGAGACTGCCCACTGGGGGATTTGTCAAGGGTACAGTACAGTTGTAGGCAAAGCGTCTTGTGGATTCATTTTTAATGGGAAAAAGTTTCGCTTTGGTTCCGACTTTGAAGATACAGATCTTGTCAAAAGGAGGATTTGGGCATTTTAGAAAGACACGGTGAGCACGTACATCTCCCCCATGCCTGCATCAGAAACTTGATTCGGAGAATGTGAAAGAAGCACCACTCTATATTAAGTGCCACTACTAGCGTCCTTCCTGAGACGTCCAACTGACCCGTCTTAGCTGTAGAGAATAGCTGACTTGAACATCTAAGCATACTTAAATTGTGAGGACTCTCTGACATCTACCAGTGTTTTAAAAGACTTTTGTAAATGTAAACCTACCAGAATTTGATCCGGGGTCACTTGTTTAATTAACCTCTGAGGTTAAACCTAGCACTACTGGTCTATTAAAAAGAAAAAAAGCATGAATAAAATGACACCTAATGATATGTGCTATACTCATAGAATAGTGCCTTGCCCAGTCATCACCAAAGAGGCTTCCTCCGGCAGCAGATGGGAACAGATGCAGAGGCCCGCAAGTCAGACATTCCTTGGAGGGAAGAGAGTCAAAATGGGAGGTCTCTATCAAATCCCTCCCCCTCAGAGCTCAGAGACTCCCACTGAAGAGGAGGCAGAAAGAATGTGAGAGTCAGAGGGGATGGAGGACACCAGGAAAACAAGGCCCTCTGAAGCAACTAAGTCAGATGCCTATGAGCACACAGGACTGAGGCAGCAAGCACAGGGCCTACATGGGTCTGCGCTGGGTCCTCTGGCATAGATATTATAGCTTTAACTTGGTGTGTCTATGGGACTCGTGACAGGGAGAATGAGTTGGTCTCGGACTCTTGTGCCTGCCTTTGGGGGCCCTTCTCCTCCTGTTCACTTGCCTTGTCTAACTTCCATATGATAGTTTTTGCTTCATCTTATTGTATTTTATCCTGTCATCTTTGGTTGTTGTCTCTTAGAAGCCTTTTTTTTTCTAATGAGAGACGGAAAGGGAGTGGATCTGGAGGGGAGGGGAGGAGAGAAGGAACTGGGGGGAGGAGTAGAGAGAGGGGGAAACCGTAATCAGGATATAGTGTATACAAAAGAATCTATTTTCAATAAAATGAAAAATTTTTTTTAAAACATTCCCACGGATAACCAAAAATGGATAAAGAACAAGAAGCTGATGCCTGATCCTCCACACTTTCCATGATAAAAAGGAAAGACGTTTGTAATAGAAAGGAAAGTTATCAGCTCAGGACCCTCCCCCCCCCCCCCCAAGTCCTAGTTGTCAGACCAAGTTCTCAGCACAAAGGAGATTTACTAGCCCCAGAGGGACAGAGGGGAGGGATAAATGTGGTGACATATTGTGTACCCCAATAAACTTGCCTGAGAATCAGAGGACAGAGCCAGCCACTAGATTAGAGATAGAGGCCAGGCAGTGGTGGCACACACCCTTACTGCTCTCACTCGGGAGGAAGAGATCCATCTGGATCTCTGTGAGTTCGAGGCCACACTGGGAACTGAGTCAGGCAGTGGCGTCATACACCTTTAGTCCCAGTACTGGGAAGCACACACGCCTTTAATCCCAGGAAGTGATGTCTGGGCAGAGAAAGGTATATAAGGCGTGAGGAAACAGGAACTCACTCTCTTTAGGCTGAGGATTTCGTACAGGTAAGAACTAGTGGCTGGCTGTTCTGCTTCTCTGCACTTTCAGCTTTCACCCTGATATCTGGCTCTGGGTGTTTGTTAAAACAACGTCAAAGATTTGAACAACAGACAAGGGACAAAGACAGGAGAAAGAGGAAGAGGGATAAGGGGGAGGATACCAAGGGAAGGGGGAAGGGTTATTTGTCCCAAAGTGACTAAGGACTGCCTCTGGACAGAGAGGAGACAGATGTGGCACATAGGTAAACGGCAGTTCGTAAAGGGAAGAAGGAAACTCCGTGTTAGGAAGAGGTGCTTAATTTCAACTGGACGTGTTGCTTAGGTGAGTCCCAGGGGGCTTTTGATTGCTGGATTTCAATACTTTGATAGCTGGACCTTGGTAGTCAGCCTTAGGAGGAGGGATTGGCCAATAAGGGAATGGACCTTGAGGGCCAGCCAGCTTCAGGCACGTAAACTAACAGACTTTAGCAAGGCAGAGGGAAGTGGGGAGAAGGACAGGGCCTGCCAGAGCCACACGTTCGAGTGGGCTGATGTCCCTCCAATAATACGATCCATTTTGTGATTTGGAATCACGCTGAGGGCATGTTAATCTGTGTCTGTGTGTTTTGTTTATTTTTTTTCCTCCCTCTGGAGCTCAGCATGCAGCTCACTAGGGAGTCCTTGGTGGCCTCAAACTTGTGGTGGTCCACTTGACTCAGCCTTCTTAGGGGTGGAATTGAAGGTGTGGTGTGGCCATCTTGCCTGGCTGTGGGCCTGATTGCTCTTGTTTTCAGTGGCTATTGCTTTAAGATCTACACTTCTCAACAAGATACCACTTTAGAAGTCTTTGCCTGAAAAATGTTCCCTAGAGATTTTCATTCCTTTGTCTGGAGGTGGGCCTTGGCTACAGCTCTTTATTTTCCATTGTTGTTTTGTTTTGTTTTGTTTTTAATGCGCCAATCCTGCGGTCTCCATTCCTCAAAGATGCAGATAGGTTCAGACTAACTGAGCTAATGATAGAACTTTCTGTTTCAAGGAGACAATTGCTTTCAATTGCAGTGATGTCTATTAATTAGCTTTGGCCTTTCTGTGTGTGTGTGTGTGTGTGTGTGTGTGTGTGTGTGTGTGTGTGTGTGTTGTGTGTACGTGTGAGTGTATTCATCTCGTTGCAATTGTGCATGTGTGTACTGAGGATAGAGATGAACATCCGGTGTCCTTCCTCATGAGCACTCTACATTCCCTTTCGCCTGTTTTCAGACAGAGCTTCCCGCTGAACCCCGGGGTTAGTCAATTAGGTAGGTTGGCTGTCCAGCAGGCCCAGGAATCTATCTGTCTTACCACCTCCACAGCTCGCTCTGGAATCAGAAGCGTGTATCACCAAGCCCTGCTTTTTCAGGTGGGATCTGGGGGTCAAACTCAGTTCCTCATGCATGCTTAGCAAGTAGTTTATCTACTGAGCCACCGCTGCAGCCCAGCTTTGTTCTTAGTTTACTATCTGGATGCTTTTGTGACCACTAAGAGACCGTGTTGCTGTCGTTCTTGTTATTTGGCCTGTTTTTCCTCGTGAGACAAGTGTCCCTATGTAGAACAGATTGTCCCTGAACTTGATAGGCATCCTTCTGCCTCTCTCTCCAAAGTGCTGGGAGCACAAGTATTTGTGATCACATCCAATTCTAAGTCAATGTTTTATTACTCCTGTTTGACTGTTATAAAATAGAGGAAGCAATTGAGCTTTGAGTTTTGTATGATGACATTAACTTTATTTCAATCTCTCTCTCTCTCTCTCTCTGTCTCTCTCTGTCTCTCTCTCTCTCTGTCTCTCTCTCTCTCTCTCTCTGTGTGTGTGTGTCTGTCTGTGTGTGTGTGTGTGTGTGTGTCTGTGTGTGTGTGTGTGTGTGTGTGTCTGTGTGTGTGTGTGCGCGTGTTCCCAAGTATGCCAGTGTGGAAGTCAGGGAACAAGTTGTGGGAGTCGATTCTCTCCTTCCATAGTGTAGATTCTGGGGAGTAAACTTGGGTCTTTGGGTTTCTCAGTAAGCACTTTACCCTGCTGGGCCCCGTCTTAGTTAGGTTCCTATTGCTGTGGAAAAGACACCACGAGCACAGCATCTCTTATAAAGGAAACATTTCATGTAGATGGCTGGCTTACAGTTTCAGAGGCTCAGTCCATTATCATCAGGGCGGGGAGCATGGTGGCGTGCTGGCAGACATGGTGCTGGAGCCGAGAGTGCTTACATCTTGACTCAGAGGCAACAGGAAGTTGACTGACTGTCACACCGAGGGAAGCTTGAGTAAATGGGACCTCAAAGCCCACCCCCACAGTGACACATTTCCTTCAACAAGGTCAGACCTCCTAAAAGTGCCACTCCCTGAGGGGGCCATTTTCTTTCAACCCACCCCAAGCCCTCACCCTGGCCCATACAGTACATTAACTTTTGCGTTTTATCCAGAACGTTGGCTTCCTTGTCGAGTGCATGCCCCCCGCTCCTTTGTATATTTTAGTTGTTTATGGCATTAGGTAACAAAAATTCAGAAATGGGGATAAATGTCAATGAGAGGAAAGAAAGGACATTTTGTGTGTACTGCAGGGTCTAAGTGATTTAAATATGGGCCAACAAGAGTAGGCGTGACAGTTGCCGAAGTCTCAATGGGGGTTGGAACTTCCAGATCAAAACTGGAATGGCTACCCACTATAGGTAAACCATAGAGCACTGTGGTCAGGCATGGTTCAAAGACTCGGCCTCCCATGTATAGACCATGCGACAACAAGCAAGTCATATTTGATACCCTGGCCTCAGATTTCTCATCAGTAAATTGAGATGCAATAAATAATATCTCACTCAAGAATTTTACTAACATAGTATCTAGAACCTGCAGGATGTCCCGCACAATGAGAGAGTGTCAGCAAGCTCATGGGGGCTTACCACTGTTGGCCTATCTCCTGAGAGTAACTTGTCTCTAGACTGTGAGGTCTATGAGGGCATCTGGCCGATTTTGCTGTCCCCACTGTCTTAACCTGCTGCCAGGCACAATAGAGGAACTTGAAGTGACTCACAGTTCCTGTATATTGAAACTACCCATGAGTAGCAGAGGTTTTTGAGCTTGGTCCTTTAGAGTCTGGTCAAGTTAGTATGATGGAAAGAAACACCATGCCAGTGTCCCCCAGGAAGGGAAGACACTAGACTACTACACAAGTGTGGATCAGACCAAAGTTTCCAATATATGGAAAATAATCTGCCACAGCTGTTAGATTTTTAGTGTATTTTTTAAAAAAAAAAAATTCTTGGACAGGAGAACAAAGCTCAGCTCATATTAGATTTCTGGGAGTGGAAGGGGACTTCAGAAGAAGGTCTGTGCTGTTAACACATGCAGTCGCTTGCTCTAGAGTGTACAAAGCAGTATATGTTTATTTTTATTTTATTTTATTTTATTTATTGTTTTGTTTTCGAGGCAGGGTTCCTCTATGTAGTTTTGGTGCCTGTCCTGGATCTCACTCTGTAGAGCAGATTCACCTGGCTCTGCCTCCCGAGTGCTGGGATTAAAGGCGTGTTTAAGTTTAGAATATGCCAAAGCATATGCTATCCCCTGTGGTACACACTTTTTTTTTTTTTAAATTAAAAGTGAGCTTAGCTAGCAATATTGGGAAGAATCTATGAATGCCATGCACCATGTTCACAAAAGAACCAATAGAGCCACAAATGCTTCCAGGCAGGCGCAGTGCATTTGTGATTTTTGAAGAAGACATTTAAAATCTGCACAAGGGATGTTCATTAATCTTTTAATAGAAATGGACAAGGGAAAAACAAGAAAGGAAGGAAAGAATGAGACTTTGGAGCAAAGAAGAGAGGGAGACAGGCAGGAAAGGAAGTAAGGAGACTGGGAGGGTGAGTGGATGAAGGAATGTCTTTGAAAGTGAGCACAGAAAGGGAGAGCCAGAAAAAAGTATTTTCATCTGAAAATGTTGGTGACATTTTACTAAAAGTAGCAACAACTCAAACAAGCCCCTCAACCCCTGTCCTTATCAGACTGCATTCTGAGGAGCCAAGCTAACACTGAAAACAACAACAAATAACAACAGCAACAACAAAACATAAACTGTTGAATTAACTGAGATGCAGAGAAAAAACTCAGAACTTATGTGTGTGCGCGCGCGTGCATGTGTGTTCTAACATAATGGGATTTAATCCGGTGCCTGACTTTAGGAACAATGCACCAGTTAAAAAGTCCAGTGTATTTCTGTAAATTAGAAGCAAATGAAGTTTTTCCTGCTAAGCAGATATCAGATGACAGGAAAGTGTCGATAGTCTAGAGTGCACTGGGATTTAAAAAAAAAAAAAAAAAAGGCACAAGATGTACCAGACAGGAATGCACAAAAGAAAAAACTGAAAACAAAAGTGGAAGATACAAAAATATGACAGAGCCACATAAAGGGAGAGACACGCCAACCTGGTGAGTAGGAAGGCCGGGTATCCTGTGGCTAGCCAGTTCCCTCTTAATTCATCCCCGGAATCAAAGAAAATGCAATCAGAACTCATTGCAACCGAGAGTACACTGGGGAATTGTCGTGCAGATGCTCACATACACATAGAAGAACAAAAGATAAGGAACAGGAAAGTTACATTTGGGTCTGTGGAGCAAGAATTAGGGACGTTTCCTAGCAGACATCATGCCATGCAATGGCCTGACATAAATAAATGATAGATAGATAGATAGATGATAGATAGATAGATAGATAGATAGATAGACAGATGATAGATAGATAGATAGATGATAGATAAATGATAGATAGATAGATAGATAGATAGATGATAGATAGATAGATGATAGACAGACAGACAGACAGACAGACAGACAGACAGATAGATAGATAGATAGATAGATAGATAGATAGATAGATAGAAAAAAACTTAAGACACTGTAGAGCTAGCAGAGAAATTTAGGGATTTATCCCTGGAACAGAAAAGAAAGCTCAGAGACAGACTCAAAGAAGATGAAACACAGTGTTCTCAGACATTGGAAGTGTTCTCTGGGGTTTTCCGATGGCTGCTGCTGAATGAGAAAACACCATGTGAGGTCTAACCCTCATTTGTTCCTCCCGTGCTAAAGGCTGGATTAGTCGAGTGAGCACCAGTAACCACTAGAGGCCTACAGGCACCACATCCGCGTGTGGGCGGAAGTGGGACTCAGAGCGGCCACCAGGGGGCGGGTTTTCAACTGACGCGTGCTGGGAGCTCATTGGCCTTTGTGGCACGCACGGCAGGAAGTGGAGCCGAAGACCCAGTCACAACGGAGGGACAGGACTCGAGGGCCAGAACCGCGTCTTCTCCCTCGGGCTCAACTCCCTGATTCTGAAGGGCTGGAGTCCGGAGTAACCACAAGTATGACCTTCGCGTTCTTCTGTGCCTTTCTTCTTCCCTCCCTCACGCCAACGTGCCCATCTCCTCCATTTTTAGGCCTCTTTAGGCGAAGCCTGCTGGAGATGGGAAACGACCCGGAGGAACACTCCTCGCCCCCACCCGGCCCTTCTGCCCACACAGGCGCCGCCCCCCACAGGCCGTACCCCAACCCCTTCAGAGAGCGCCTCTCTCCGGGCTGCCGGGCAGTCTGGGAATTACCACAGAACAGTTGAGGCAGGGAGAGAGAGGGTGTGAGGGAAGAGAAGAAGCCATACTCGGTCCCACCCGTCGAAGCGTTGAGGCGCGCCTGGAAGACTGGTGGACAACTGGGGAGAGAACGTGGGTTTGGTGAAAGAAGAGGGTGCATGGCCGGGCGGCCGTGGCGCACGCCTTTAATCCCAGCACTCGGGAGGCAGAGCCAGGCGGATCTCTGTGAGTTCGAGGCCAGCCTGGTCTAGAGAGCGAGATCCAGGACAGGCACCAAAACTACACAGAGAAACCCTGTCTCAAAAAAACAAAACAAAACAAAAAAAAAAAAAAAAAAAAAAAACAAAAAAAAAAAAAAAAAAAAACAAAAAAAAAAAAGAAAGAAAAGAAAAGAAAAAAAGAAAACCAGAGGATACGTGTTGGGCCAACAGAAAGCTGACTGCCGGATAGTTTGTCTTTGGGCTAGGTCAGGGCCTCGTACTCCGCATGGGCTTCAACAAACATCTGTCACGTGTACAAGTGTAGAATGTCTGGATGGAATTCGTGAGAGTATTGTTTGTTTGAAACCCAGCGTCTCATTAGCTAGCTCAGTTAGTCTCAGTCGTGACCGGCCTACCCCAGGTTCCTGGGTGGTGGGGTTTTTAGGTATGACTCATATGTCCACTGCCTTCAGAAGAACAATATGATTTCACGGGCAGGTGTGGGAGCGGGATGCAGGACAAAAGGATAATCGGTTGAAATGGAGAGCAAGGTAACAATTAAGATTAAAGTGTGGTGTGAGGAAAACTTGAATGGAGGCTGAAGGGAAAAATTGAACACCGGGTATCCATGAGACTACTGAGTATTTGGTGCAGATTTCCCCATGTGAATTTTGGAGTGAATGAATGGAGGGCACCAGGAAGACAGCTGTCAGTGTCTGGGCTTTGGTGTGATTGTCCAGGGAGGCCTTGGGCTCCTTGAGTGTTCCTGGAAAGGGGATGTGTGGAGTGAGTCTGAGAAGACTGATCCTGTAAAGGAGCCAATGCCAACAAGTTCTTCGGGGTGGTGGTGAGGAGAGGTGGTGGGTGAGTGAGACAACCTGGGAAGGATGGAGACTGTGAGTACAAAGAGGAGATGAAGACCAAAGAAAACCATGAGAGGATGAATTGATAGGAGTAGAGGTGAGTGTGTTGGAGAAGATTCTAGTCACCAGACATTGGTTATGTTTGTTGGTTTGGTTTGGTTTGGTTTGGATTTTGCTAAGGAAAGAGCAGTTACTCTTAGGCCCTGGGGGATACAGTGGCATTTCTGCTCTCTACCCCAGAACCATGGAGCAAAAAGACAAAGTGGATGTCCCGGGCTGGCCCTCCAACTTGGAAAGTAACATGGAGAACAAGACTGGAGCCCCACTGGGAATAGAACCTGGCTTCAGAGGACCTGCAGATCAACGTGGCAGAGGCCACAGTTGTGGCGCCAGGATCCAAGTCAGGTGAGAAACCTGCCTCCTGGTGAGTATGGTGTCTGGGTTGGGGAGGGGGTCAGGCTGCCTTTGCACATGGGGATACCGTGGCCATTGGGATACTCATGGGGATACAGCGGCATTTCTGCTCTCCACCCCAGAGCCGTGGAACAAAAAGACAAAGTGGATGTCCCGGGCTGGCCCTCCAACACGGAAAGTAACATGGAGAACAAGATTGGAGCCCCACTGGGAATAGAACCTGGCCTCAGAGGACCTGCAGATCAACATGGCAGAGGCCACAGTTGTGGCGCCAGGATCCAAGTCAGGTGAGAAACCCGCCTCCTGGTGAGTATGGTGTCTGGGTTGGGGAGGGGGTCAGGCTGCCTTTGCACATGGGGATACCATGGCCATTGGGATACTCATGGGGATACAGTGGCATTTCTGCTCTCCACCCCAGAGCCGTGGAACAAAAAGACAAAGTGGATGTCCCGGGCTGGCCCTCCAACTCGGAAAGTAACATGGAGAGCAAGACTGGAGCCCCACTGGGAATAGAACCTGGCCTCAGAGGACCTGAAGATCAACGTGGCAGAGGCCACAGTTGTGGCGCCAGGATCCAAGTCAGGTGAGAAACCTGCCTCCTGGTGAGTATGGTGTCTGGGTTGGGGAGGGGGTCAGGCTGCCTTTGCACATGGGGATACCGTGGCCATTGGGATACTCATGGGGATACAGTGGCATTTCTGCTCTCCACCCCAGAGCCGTGGAACAAAGAGACAAAGTGGATGTCCCGGGCTGGCCCTCCAACTCGGAAAGTAACATGGAGAACAAGACTGGAGCCCCACTGGGAATAGAACGTGGCCTCAGAGGACCTGAAGATCAACGTGGCAGAGGCCACAGTTGTGGCGCCAGGACCCAAGCCAGGTGAGAAACCCGCCTCCTCGTGAGTATGGTGTCTGGGTTGGGGAGGGGGGTCAGGCTGCCTTTGCACATGGGCATACCGTGGCCATTGGGATACACAGGGGGGATACAGTGGCGTTTCTGCTCTCCACCCCAGAACCATGGAACAAAAAGACAAAGTGTATATCCACTGCTGGCCCCCCAACTCGGAATGTAACATCGGGAAGAAGACTGGAGCCCCATGGGGAATGGAACAAGGCCTCAGAGGACCTGCAAGTCACCGTGGCAGAGGCCACAGTTGTGGCGCCAGGACCCAAGCCAGGTGAGAAACCCGCCTCCTCGTGAGTATAGCGTCTGGGTTGGGGAGGGGGTCAAGGCTGTCTTTGCACATGGGCATACCGTGGCCATTGGGATACACAGGGAGATACAGTGGCGTTTCTCCTCACCACCCCAGAACCATGGAACAAAAAGACAAAGTGTATATCCACTGCAAGCCCTCCACCTTGGAAAGTAACATGGGGAACAAGACTGGAGCCCCACTGGGATTTGAAGCTGGCCTCAGAGGACCTGCAGATCAACGTGGCAGAGGCCACAGTTGTGGCGCCAGGATCCAAGTCAGGTGAGAAACCCGCCTCCTCGTGAGTATAGTGTCTGGCTTGGGGAGGGGGTCAGGCTGCCTTTGCACATGGGAATGTAGTGGCCATTGGGATACACAGGGGGATACAGTGGCCATGGGGATACAGTGGCATTTCTGCTCTCCACCCCAGAGCCGTGGAACAAAAAGACAAAGTGGATGTCCCGGGCTGGCCCTCCACCTCGGAATGTACCATGGAGAGCAAGACTGGAGCCCCACTGGGAATGGAGCAAGGCCTCAGAGGACCTGCAGATCACCGTGGCAGAGGCCACAGTTGTGGCGCCAGGACCCAAGCCAGGTGAGAAACCCATGTCCTCGTGAGTATGGTGTCTGGGTTGGGGAGGGGGTCAGGCTGCCTTTGCATGTGGGCATACTGTGGCCATTGGGATACACAGGGGGATACAGTGGTGTTTCTGCTCTCCACCCCAGAAGCACGGAACAAAAAGACAAAGTGGATGTCCCCTGCTGGCCCTCCACCTCGGAAAGTATCATGGAGAACAAGACTAGAGCCCCACTGGAAACAGAGTCTGGCCTCAGAGGACCTGCAGATCACCGTGGCAGAGGCCACAGTTGCGCCAGGACCCAAGCCAGGTGAGAAACCCAACCTCCCCGTGAGTATGGTGCCTGCGTTGGGAGGGGGGTCAGGCTGCCTTTGCACATGGGGATACCATGGCCATTGGGATACTCATGGGGATACAGTGTGGCATTTCTGCTCTCTACCCCAGAACCACGGGACAAAAAGATAAAGTGAGTGTCCCGCCGGGCTGGCCCTCCACCTCGGAATGCAACGTGGGGAACAAGACTGGAGCCCCACTTGGAGTAGAACCTGGCCTCAGAGGACCTGCAAGTCACCGTGGCAGAGGCCACAGTTGTGCCAGGACCCAAGCCAGGTGAGAAACCCATGTCCTCGTGAGTATGGTGTCTGTTTTGGGAAGGGGGTCAGGCTGCCTTTGCACATGGGGATACCATGGCCATTGGGATACACATGGGGATACAGTGGCGTTTCTGCTCTCCACCCCAGAACCGTGGAACAAAAAGACAAAGTGGATGTCCCGGTCTGGCCCTCCACCTCGGAATGTAACCCTGAGAACCAGCCTGGAGCCCCACTGGGAATAGAGCCTGGCCACAGAGGACCTGCAGATCAACGTGGCAGAGGCCACAGTTGTGGCACCGGGACCAAAGCCAGGTGAGAAACCCGGTCCTCACACTCTCGGGTCCTCGAGTGTCCCAGTTGTGCCACCTCCTCATGAGTGTGTTGAGGCATAAATCTAACTAATCTTATTAATAAAAAACAGAAATCGGGTATCGAGGTAGAATCCTAAAAGAGCAGAGAAGCAGGGGAGCAGCCACAGTCGCTTCCTACCTCTCTGGTTCCTCCCACTAAAAGGGCTTAGATCCTCTCTCCACCCTGCCTTATCACTTCCTGTCTCCTCTCTGTACAGACCTCCAGACCTCTATGGTTAACTAGTGGCTAGCTCTGCCCTCTGACTCCAAGCAAGCTGTATTTGTCAGAACACAAACAAAGCATCACAGCACAGTATGGTGTCTGGGTTGGAGAGGGGGTCAGTCCCCCCTGGCCCGTGACTAGCAGGAGTCCTTCAAACCCCTACTGTAGGGAACACAGCGAGGCCCTGCCTGCTCTGGGTTCTGAGAAGAAGGTGCATGGTGCACTGCTAAAGAGAAAACAGATTCGACTACCAAGAGCGACTGGGGCTGTGGCCCACAAACCCCTCTGGCAGGGCAAGAAGTCCTCTGCCAAAAGAGGTCACAGTGAGTGCCGTTGGCTGGGGAGGGAGCCTGAGTTTGGTTGGAGGGAAGCACAGCTTGAGTAACTCAGTGACCAGCCCTGTCTCAGAATTGCAGTGTGACCTTGGGCAAGTACACCCTGGACCTCAGTGGCCCAGGTGGAAAAGATCCTATCAATGGTAGGCAGCACTTGTGGACAGGAAGCAGAGATTTTTTTTTTTTGGGGGGGGGGGAGGAGGTGTTTGAAAAGGTCCAGTCGTGAGTTCTCAGAATGGTGGTGAGTGTCTTCAGATGAAGCTGGCGGGCAGCCAGCGGGGAGGAATTGGTGGTCTTTTACAGCAGGGAAGGAGAACACTGTGTGCCAGCCTGAAGTCCTGCCCTTCACAAGCCCCCAGGAGGTAAGGAGAATCTGTTGCTAGAGTGGGAGGCGCCCACCAGTCACTGTCAAGACCCTTTCCACTGTGTCTTCAAGTCAGGGCTTCCACCGCTAATCGTTCAGCACAATGCTTTGTGACACTGGGAAACATCACTTCTCCTCGGGCCTGTCTTCTTAGCGCTAACAGGGCGTGTTAAGATTGGAGGAGGGTTCTGTGGGGTCTTCAGAGCCCTGACATTCTGGGTTCCTGCCCTCAGCCTAAAATTTGCCCAGCCCTCCTCTCTTCCTGGCTGGCCTGGAACCCAAACCCCGTGATCTCTGTCCCTGCAGGAGAGCTCCCAAGGGCCTCCGCTCTTCTGCTGGACCCCAGCAGTTTCATCTCCGCCCTACGTGACAATGACCTTGGGGCAGCAATTGATTGTTTCTCCTTCCGTGGAGCTCCATGAGGCTGTTGCCTCATCCAACTCGTGAGTAGAAAGTGACCGTGGGGCTGGTTGTGTCATGTCATG